>NW_026057919.1:0-36555 GCF_023721935.1 Panthera uncia
TTCTTCTGCATGTCGCTGTCCAGTTTCCCAGCACCGCTTGCTCAAGAGACTGTCTTTATGTCACTAGATATTCTTCCCTGCTCTGTGAAAGATTAGTTGGCCATACATTTGTGGGTCCATGTCTGGGTTCTCTATTCTGTTCCATTGATCTGACTGTCCAAGTGCCAGTACCACATTGTCTTGATGATTACAGCTTTGTAGTATAGGTTGAAGTCTGGGATTGTGATGCCTCCTGCTTTGGTTTTCTTTTTCAAGATTGCTTTGGCTCTTCGGGGCCTTTTCTGGTTCCATACACATTTTAGAATTGTAAGTTCTAGCTCTGTGAAGAATGCTGGTGTTACTTTGATAGGGATTGCATTGAATATGTAGATTGCTTTGGGTAGTATCGACATTTTAACAATATTTGTTCTAGCTATCCAGGAGCATGGAATCTTTTTTCCATTTTTTTTGTGTCTTCTTCAATTTCTTTCATAAGCTTTCTATGGTTTTCAGTATATACATTTTTCACCTATTTGGTTAGATGTATTCCTAGGTATTTTGTGGCTTTTTGTGCAACTGTAAATGGGATAGATTCCTTGATTTCTCTTTCTGTTGCTTCATTGTTGGTGTATAGGAATGCAACCGATTACTGCGCATTGATTTCATATCCTGCAACTTTGCCGAATTCATGAATCCATTCTAGCAGTTTTTTGGTGGCATTTTGGGGGTTTTCCATATAGAGTATCGTGTCATCTGAGAAGAGGGAAAGTTTGACCTCCTCCTGGCCGATTTGGATGCCTTTTATTTCGTTGTGTTGTCTGATTGCAGAGGCTAAGACTCCCAATACTATGTTGAGTAACAGTCGCGAGAGCGGACATCCCTGTCTTGTTCCTGACCTTAGAGGGGAAACTCCCATTTTTCCCCACTGAGGATATTAGCATTGGGTTGTTCATATATGGCTTTTATGATCTCGAGGTATGCTCCTTCTCTCCCTCCTTTCTTGAGGGATTTTATCAAGAAAGGATGCTGTATTTTGTCAAATGCTTTCTCTGCATCTATTGAGAGGGTCATATGGTTCTTGCCCTTTCTTTTATTGATGTGATGAATCACGTTAATTGTTTTGCAGATATTGAACCAGCCCCGCATCCCAGGTATAAATCCCGCTTGGTCGTGGTGAGTAATACTTTTCATGTATTGTTGGATCTGGTTGGCTAATATCTTGTTGAGAATTTTTGCATCCATGTTCCTCAGGGAACGTTGTCTATAGTTCTCCTTTGTAGTGGGGTCTCTGACTGGTTTTGGAATCAAGGTAGTGCTGGCTTCATAGAAAGAGTTTGCAAGTTTTCCTTCCATTTCTATGTTTTGGAACAGTTTCAAGAGAATAGGTGCTAACTCTTCCTTAAATGTTTGGTAGAATTCCCCCCTGGAAAGCCATCTGGCCCTGGACTCTTGTTTTTTGGCAGATTTTTGATTACTAATTCGATGTCCTTACTGGTTATGGGTCTGTTCAAATTTTCTATTTCTTCCTGTTTCAGTGTTGGTAGTGTATATGTTTCTAGGAATTTGTCCATTTCTTCCAGGTTACCCATTTTATTGGCATATAATTGTTCGTACTATTATCTTATTATTGTTTTTATTTCTGCTGTGTTGGTTGTGATCTCTCCTCTTTCATTCTTGATTTTATTTATTTCGGTCCTTTCCTTTTTTCTTTTTTGACCAGACTGGCTAGTGGTTTATCAATTTTGTTAATTCTTTCAAGGCACCAGATTCTGGCTTGATTGATCTGTTCTACTGGTATTTTTGTGGGTTTGTTTGCTTGTTTCGATAGCATTAATTTCTGCTGTAATCTTTATTATTTCCTGTCTTCTGCTGGTTTGGGGTTTTATTTGCTGTTCTTTTTCCAGCTCCTTAAGGCGTAAGGTTAGGTTGTGTATCTGAGATCTTTCTTCCTTCTTTAGGAAGGCCTGGATTGCTATATATTTTCCTCTTATAACCACCTTTGCTGCATCCCAGAGGTTTTGGGTTGTGGTGTTATCCCTTTCATTGACTTCCATATACTTTTCAATTTCCTCTTTAACTCCTTGGTTGGCCCATTCATTTTTTAGTAGGATGTTCTTCAGTCTCCAAGTATGTGTTACCTTTCCCAATATTTTCTTGTGGTTGATTTCGAGTTTCATAGTGTTGTGGTCTGAAAATATGCACGGTATGATCTCAATCTTTTTGTACTTACTTAGGGCTGATTTATGTCCCAGTATAGGGTCTATTCTGGAGAACGTTCCATGTGCACTGGAGAAGAACGTATATTCTGCTGGTTTAGGATGAAATGTTCTGAATATATCTGTTAAGTCCATCTGGTCCAGTGTGTCATTCAAAGCCATTGTTCCCTTGTTGATTTTTTTTTTTTTTTGATTAGATGATCTGTCCATTGCTGTGAGTGGGGTGTTGAAGTCTCCTACTATTATGGTATTACTATCGATGAGTTTCTTTATGTTCGTGATTAATGGATTTACATATTAAGGTGCTGTCACATTTGGCGCATAAATGTTTACAATTGTTAGGTCTTCTTGGTGGATAGACACCTTGATTATGACATAATGCCCTTCTGCATCTCTTGATACAGTCTTTATTTTAAACTCTAGATTTTCTGATATAAGTATGGCTACTCTAGCTTTCTTTTGTTGACCATTAGCATGATAGATGGTTCTCCATCCCCTTATTTTCAATCTGAAGGTGTCTTTAGGTCTAAACTGGGTCTCCTGTAAACAGCATATAGATGGACCTTGTTTTCTTATCCATTCTGTTACCCTATGCCTTTTGATTGGAGCATTGAGGCCACTGACATTTAGAGTGAGTACTGAAAGATATGAATTTATTGCCATTATGACGCTTGTACACTTGGAGTTTCTGGTGGAGTTCTCTGCTCCTTTCTAATCTTTGTTGCTTTTAGTATATATATATATATATATATATATATATATACGTATATGTATACGTATATATATATATGTATATGTATATATGTATGTATATATATTTTTTCATCTTTTCTTCCCTCAGAAAGTCCCCCTTAAAATTTCTTGCAGGGCTGGTTTAGTGGTCACAAATTCCTTTAATTTTTGTTTGTCTGGGAAACTTTTTCTCTCTCCTATTTTGAGTGACAGCCTTGCTGGATAAATAATTCTTGGCTGCACTTATTTTTTTATTTTATTTGTTTAATGTTTATTTATTTTTGACAGAGAGAGAGAGAGAGAGAGAGACAGAGCATGAGCAGAAGAGGGGCAGAGAGAGAGGGAGACAGAGAATCCGAAGCAGGCTCCAGGCTCTGACCTGTCAGCACAGAGCCCGACAGGGGGCTCGAACTCACAAACTGCGAGATCATGACCAGAGCCAAAATTGGACGCCTAACCGACCGAGCCACCCAGGCGCCCCTGCATATTTTTCTGATTCAGCACACTGAATATATCCTGCCACTGCTTTCTTGCCTGCCAAGTTTCTGTGGATAGGTCTGCTGCAAACCTGATCTGTCTTCCCTTTTAGGTTAGGGAACTTTTTTTTTTTTCCTTGCTGCTTTCATGATTCTCTCCTTGCCTGAGTATTTTGTGAATTTGATTATGATATGCCTTGTTGGTCGGTTTTTGTTGAATCTAATGGGGGTCCTCTGTGCTTCCTGGATTCTGATGTCTGTGTCTTTCCCCAGGTTTTGTAAATGTTTTCCGCTATCATTTGCTCACATAACCTTAATAACCCTATTTCTCTCTCTTCCGCTTCTGGGACCCCTATGATTCTGATGTTCCTTTTTAATGAGTCACTGGTTTCTCTAATGCTTACATCATGCTCTTTTGCCTTCATCTCCCTCTTTTTTTTTTTCTGCTTCGTTATTCTCTATAAGTTTGTCCTGTATATCATGGATTCTCTGTTCTGCCTTGTCCATCCTTGCTGCCACTGCATCCATCCGGATTGCAGCTCAGTTATATTATTTTCAATTTCATTCTGGCTATTTTTTACTTCTTTTATCTCTGCAGAAAGGGATTCTAATCTATTTTCGACCCCAGCTAATATTCTTATTATCGTGATTCTAAATTCTGGTTCAGACATCTTGCTTGTATCTGTGTTGGTTAAATCCCTGGCTGTGGTTTCTTCATGCTCTTTCTTTTGGGGTAAATTCCTGCTGAATTCTGTGGTTTGGGTTGTGCAGATTGTTGTGTTAGTCCTCCAATCAGTGTTCTAGGTGTGTAGGATGGTTTCGTGTTGGCCTGGCTGTATTTCATGGATGGGAGACACACACAAAACTTCCATGCTGTTCCGCCATCTTGGCCCCTCCCCCCATTCACAAATATTTTAAAAACTTATCTCAGGGTACCTGGGTAGCTCAGTCGGTTAAGCATCCAACTTAGGCTCAGGTCATGATCTCACAGTATGTGAGTTTAAGCCCCACGTGGGGTTCACATTGGGCTCGCCACTGTCAGCGCAGAGCTTGCTTCAGATCCTGTCTCCCTCTCTCTCTGCCCCTCCCCTGCTGGCTTGCTTGGTCTCTCTCAAAAATAACAGTTAAAAAAATTATCTCAATAGATGTGAAATAAACATCTTTTAACATTCAATATTCATTCATGACAGAACTTAGAAAACTAGTATTATAAGAGAACTTCCTTAATATACTTGTAGCAGAAAGACCCTAAGTGACCCCATAGTATCTGCCCTTTAGTGTTGTCACCTTTTCTTTATAAATCTTTTCGCTTAAGATCTGTGACTTGACTCTAGCTATTAGAATATGGCACATGTAAAGGAAAATTGCAGACATAATTAATTCAGTTAATTCAGAGTTAATCAAAAGGAGGATTATGCTAGGCAACCCTGATCTAATCACGTGAACACCCTTCAAGGAGGACTGAGCCTTCGCTGAAGTGACATTCTCCTTGCTGGCCTCCTAAACTAAGCGGCCGTATTGAGGAAGTCTACGTGGCCAAGAACAAGGAACAGCCTTGCTCTAGGCTGAATATTTGTGTCCCCACTCACCCAAATTCATGTGTTAACTCTTAATGTTCAACGTGATAGTATTTAGAAGTGGGGGATTTGGGAAATGATGAAGTCACGAAGGTGGAGCCCTCATGAATGGGATTAGTGCCCTTATAAAGGAGGGCTGTGAGAGCTCCCTTGGCCCTGTGCCAAGCAGGAAGACCAGCGTCCATGAACCAGGAAGCAGGCCGTCGCTGTACACTGAATCTGCCAGTGCCTTCATTTTGGACTTCCCAGCCTCCAGAACTGTGAAAAATAAAACTTTTTTTTTTTTTTTCATAAGCCTATGGTATTTTGTTAGAGCAGCCCAAAAAGACTAAGACAAGTGTCTGGGAACGCTTAGGACCTAAGCCTCCAACTAGCCTCCAACTAGCAAAGAGCTGTGGAAATGAGTCCAGTCATACGGTCACAAGGAAATTCTCTTATAAACAAACTCAATGGGCTTGGAAGCAGATTCTTCCCCGTTGAAGCACCCAAATGGGGAAGCGCAGTCTAGCAGACACCTTGAGTACAGCCTTGTGAGAACCTGAACAAAGGACCCAGCTAAGCCATTGCTTAGCTTCTGGCCCATAAAAATGTGAGATAAATGCGTGTGGCTTTAAGACACTGTGTGGATGGTGATCTGTTGTAAACGGCAAGAGCAAACTAAGAGACTAATAAAAGACACACACTTTTAAAAACCCCACTATCTACATAGTTATAGAAAACTACTTTTACATGTTGCAATTTCAAGAAGACATGAACACTCACTATCCTCACATTTACTCAACGTCATTCTTGTAGTAGGAAAGAAAAAAAATGAAAGCTCTAGGAATTGGAAAGAAAAATGCCACTATGTATAGATTATATGTCACTGCATGTACCAAATCCAAAAGAATCTGCAGATAAAACACTCGAGTAAGAAACAATATATTGTGGGGAATAATCTTAGATAATTAAAAGACTAGTTGTTTGGAAAAATCAGTATAAGAAATGTCTTTCCTTACAAACTGTTGGCCGATTCGATGCAATTCCAATGAGAACCGGCTTTGGAGAGCTTGCCAAGTTGATTATAAAAGACCTGTGGAGCCCTTCTTCCTTTCTTCTTTCTCATCCCCAACATTTTAGTTCCCAGTCCTAGAAACAGAGGCATGGAGTTGTGGGGGTCCAGAGTGAGGTGTTAGAGCTTAGAATGGGGAAGGCATTATGTGTAGGACAGTCACCCTGCACAGTGTTGGAGCTCAAGTGAGAGCATCCCTGAAAAGTGAATGGTATAGAATAATGAAGTATCACAGCCTGAACAGGGTAGGGAGGCATCTGCACAGGGGAAGAATAGCCCAGTGGGGGTTTTCAGAACCTGCAGGGGGGCAAGTCATCTGCAGAAGAGGTGGCCTGGCACAGGGTGTCTGAGAAAGGAGATATTTACATGTCTCAAAGTACTTCCCCATAAAATACTAAATAATTGGAAAGTGGAAAGTTAACATTCCAGGCGAGAAACCTGACAGATACTACCTCCGGTGGCCAACATTAACATCACCAGTATGGGGACAAATCAAAATTGTAGGTCACGTGATAGGATGCAAAGAGTAGGTTGTAGTGATACTCTTGCTAAACATGTATGGTCTGAATTTTACCATAAGGAAGCCTAAGAAAAATCCACATTGAAAGACATTCCACATTACTGGAATTTACTCGTCAAAAGGTTAAAAGTCATGAAAGTCGAGGAAAGACAAAGGAACTGTTCTGGAGTGAAAGAGACTAAGACACACAATTCAATACATGGCTCTAAACAGGACCTTCCTTGGTATAACGTATACTACAGATAAGTGACCAAACTTAAAAAGAATTATGAGGAATAAATGATAGAATTATACTGAACCCTTGAACAAAAGAGTTTTAATGGGTGCACTGACTACACACAGATTTTTTTTTTCAGTACTGGAAATGTAATTTCTTTTATAATTTTCTTCATGGTATTATTTTCTGTAGCTTACTTTAAGAATATAGTATGATACGTATAATATACAAAAGATTACTGGTAGTAGTAGTGGTTAAGTCTTTGGGGGTCAAAAGTTGTTCATGGCTTTTTGACTGTGGGGGGCGTGGTCAGAGCCCTTAACCCCGTTGTTTAAGAGTCGAGTGTATTAAGAGTTAATGTTCTGATTGTGAAGGTTGTATGGTAGTTATGTGGAATGTACTGACTTGTAGGATTTAAATGCTACAGGAATCAGGCATCCCATTAGCAGTTTACTTGCAAATGGCTCTGGGGCGGGGGGGGGGGAGTTTTTTTTGTTTTGTTTTCTCTAATTTTTCTTGTCTCTAACTTTGTTTCCAAAAAGCAAATCAAAAATAAATAAATGAATAAATAAATAAATAAATAAATAGAAAAGTTGAAAAGCCTTAGGCAAATCTTATTTCTCCATGTGGAAAGAGCTACGAATCAGTGTTTACAATTAAAATTATAGATAGGTTTTATGGTAGTATAAAAAAAATTGTAATATGTACAAACATTGGCAATAGCCATAGCAGGAATATATCAACATAATGTCTAAATCTTTAGGCCCACATATAGTCATAAAAATTGGGAAATACAAAAAGCCATCCATGAACACTACTGAAGTATTAATGACAACTTGGTTGTTTGGGTGCTGTTTAAACCGCTGGTAGTGGAGCAGTCTGATGTATGTAAAACCCTCTAGTGGTAGTTTCCACGTACAAAATGTGCTTAAAAGTTAATGAGATGCCAAGAAACATAGTTTAAAATATTATAAAGATTTTCATTACACACATATGATACAAAAACTTTTTCCTTTAATCAAGATTTTGCCGTATAGTGTGTTCAATTGGGAAGCAATGAAAATGTTTTGTAAGCATCCAGTAAATTTTTTCTATTTATTTTTCAAATTGTATAATTTTTGTTCAAAATCTGTACATATTCTCGTGACGCTTTCCATACTGGATCTTGATTTAGAATTGAATCATCAGTAGATACTAAAGGATTTCTACAGGATCCTCATTCAAATTTGGTAGCAGCTGAAAAGGAAAAGAAAGAATTATCTTCTTTCTCCAAAATACTTTTCACTACAAGTGATTAAAAAAAAAGAAAAGAAAAGGAAAGGAAAGGAAAGGAAAGGAAATAGAAAAAAAAAGTTGGGGCCTTTATGAGTGTTAAGAAAAATGAAAAATATCTACGTACAACTGCAATATGAAACCCAAGATTAGTATTAAATATATTTTGCTCAGGGTTGCACACTGAATTAATTGCTATTGTGGATAAATGTCAGAGTTTCTGTTTTTTTCATTACAAGATGAAAGTACAAGATGAGGACACAGTCCACCCTGAACAATCATAAACTATAAACCGAAAAATCAAACAGGCATTTCCAAACAGAGCCAAGTATACAGATGTAAGTGACAGGTATGAAACACAGCACTACTGGAACATACGGAAGGGACATCCCAGTTTTGTGTCAATATTGTCTGCTCTTTGGTGAAGGTGATATGTCAGCTGATACCTGAAGGATAAGGAAAAAGTATGCTAGGTAGAGGGAAGAAGCACATACAAAGAGCTAGAAGTGAGGAAGAACACTTGTGCAATTAATTATGAGTAGTTTAGTTTGACAAGGTGCTAGAGCAAAGCAGCAGAGTAGGGCAAATAGTGAGAGACAAGGCTGAATAATCTGGCAAGAAGCAAACTGATTTGGGTGTTTTCGTTCCATGCTAAGGAACTTGAAGTTTTACCCAAGGGCAAAAGCAATGACAAAGTCAATGAGTGAAGATTGAAACCCGTTACCTGTCAAGTGACAGCTATATGACCTCTAATTACTTAACCAAGCATTACTAAGACGACTTTGGCTTTTTGGGTCTTCTATCACTAGCAGAAACAACAATTTGATAAAGCACACCTTTTCTGAGACTTGTGCAGGTTGACAGTTCCACAGGGATGGCACCAGTGAAGGAAGATTGTCGCCAGAAATAATAACAGATATATAGACTTAGGGAGATTGAAAAAAACTTCTTTAACGTTTATTTATTTTTGAGAGAGAGACAAACCACAAGCGGGCAGGGGCACAGAGAGAGGGAGACACAGAATCTGAAGCAGGCTCCAGGCTCCGAGCTTTCAGCACAGAGCCCTCTGTGGGGCCTGAACCCACCTGAGCTGAAATCAGTCGCCCAACCGACTGAGCCACCTGGGTGCCCCTAGACTTGTGGGAGATTTTAAAAGAGCTATGACACATGAGGACTAAATGAGGAAGAAGTGTGTTCTTCATTATGCTCATGCTTTTACATTTTTTATTAGCTATGTACAAAAAAATGTGAATGTAGCATCTATTATCCAAACAATGGAAAGGGATGCCATTTACTATTTATAGTTTCTTTCAGAAATCAATGATATCTAACTTCATACATTTTGGCAACATACCTTCTTCTAGTGCTCTGGTTATTCTTTTCTCCAACTCCTGCTGCGTCTGAAATAAGCCAAATATTATTTAGAATGTGTAAGGTAAACAAAAGTCATTGTAGGAATTATATATAGCTTACGACATGTGGTCTTGAAATAATACTTGTAGAGATTAAACCAAAGTTAGGGATTGCTTAAATAGGAAGACAATCACATGAATAAAATAAATTCCTATTTTATTTTAGTTTTAGATAATGGAGAACAGATACATACATACATACATACATACACACACATACATATATGTATATATATGTATATATATATACGTGTGTGTGTAATATATAATACATATATATTACATATAATATGTGTATAATATATATATATATAATGCTATTTAAGCGAATCTGATAAAAGCACAATTAATATTGATCTATTGAATATGTACAATCTCTGAAAGGTGATGTTTGATCTTACTGGTACAAAAAAGTTTAAACAAGATTCATATTGTATACTGAATTATTACTTGGAAATGATTAGAAAAACTGCCATTTGTGAAAGTTTAATCAGGTTTTTACCTTAATGAATTGTTCCTTAAAATGGGCTTTCCATTTTTTCACTCTTAGAAAAACAAAATTTGAAGGAATGCTTTTTGCTATTAGTTTTTCAGGACTGACTCTTAAATATATATAAAATGAAGAAAGTGGGACTGTCATACTGTCATGTGGAAATTCTATTGGCAAAAATTTGAGTAAAAATATTTTGCTATCTGTATTATGACTAAAACACTTATTTCTTTTCATATGCACACAAAGATTTCAGAAAATCTCTTTGAAGAAAGGAAAAATAGAGGGTTACAACAGTTTTCAAACTTAGCTTCTGATTTATAACTTTCTCAATTACAGATAAGGAAAACAGTATAAAATTTTCAATTGTAACTTTGTTTCCTTTCTCCAAATTAGGACCAAGTTTTGAAACACTTGACTACAGGTGACCCTTGAATAACACAGGGGTTGGGGTACATTCACAAACCTGTATACAATTTTTCATCCCCCCAAAACTTAATTACTAATAGCCTACTGTTGACCGGAAGCCTTACCGGTAACATAAACAGTCGATTCATACGTGTTTTGTCCAGTAGAATAAGCTAGGGCAAAAAAATGACATTGAGAAAAACGGAAGGAAGAGGAAATACACTTACAATACTGTACACTATCCAAAAATAATCCATGTGTAAGTAAAGTAGACCCGCACAGGTCAAAACCATGTTGGTCAAGGGTCAAGTGTATATTACAACTGTTCCTGTCTAGAATGTTCTTATTTAGATCTTCCTTAGACAAGTTAGCCTCTCCCTGAATGCCCCAATCGGGCTCCAAAATAGTGTACTGAACATAGTCAACACTGTGGTGATAAGGATTCCAATGTCTTTACAAATTTGGGTGTGAGGACAAATGTTTTAGCTGACATGTTTCCCAGTATTTTCAGAGACTGTTTTCCCTAATACCTTTTTTTAATTGAAGTATAGTTGACATACAATGTTACACTAGTTTTTCAGTGTACAAATTCAGATTGGACAATTGTATACACTATGCTATGCTTGCTACCGTACGTGTAGTTACCCTCTGTCACCATGCAACATTAATACAATATTTTTGATGATATTCCATATGCTGTATTCTTCATTCCTGTGACTTATTTACTTTATAACTGCACCTCCCCTCTAGCAACCACCAATTTGTCCTCTGTAGTTATGATTCTGTTTGTTCACTTGTTTTGTTTTTTTATATTCCACATGTAAGTGAAATCAGATAGTGTTTATTTGTCTTTCTCCGATTTATTTCACCTAGCATAATACCCTCTAGGTCTATCAATGTTGTCACAAATGGCAAGATCTCATTCTTTGTGATAGCTGAGCTATATTTCATTGTATACATATTACACATTGTCTTTATCCATTCATCTCTCCATGGACACTTAGGTTGCTTCCCTATTTTGGTTATCACAAACAATGTTTCCATAAACATAGGGATGCATACAACTTTTCAAATTACTGTTTTCATTTTCTTTGGGTAAATACGCAGTAGTGGGATTCATGAATATCTATTTTTAAGTTTTTGAGGAAACATAACACTTTTTTGACAATAGCATTATATTCGGGCCTTATAAAATGAATGGGACAACATTACTATACCAGACTTAAAAATTAATAACTTAATACCAGATGATGGGGGAAGGCTTTATTCAAACAATTTTGTGTTACCATTAATAAATACGATATAAAATATAAACCACGTTTTTTATATGACATGACTTAAGGAGCTACCAAGGTAATGTTGCATCTTTTCCCCAAAAGCTCTTTTCCTAAATATTTACCTCTGTGACCTTTATGTTTATTTCTAGGTAAAAACTGTGTTTCGATGGCGAAAATAGCTTTCAAGTCCATGAATAAGAACACGTGTACTTTTATGTATACCTTTCCATTGATCAGAAATATAAGAGGGTGAGAAAATTATACACAGAAAAACTATATATCAGCAAATTTTAATTCAAAGAACATTTTTAAAGGATTTTTAATTAGAAGGATTTTCTCATCAACTGTTAATAATTCAAATATGGCCCATAGAAATCTAAGGTTCGGTTGGGGACACTGCAGGATTGAGGGACAAGGAAGTCACAGCCGTAGTCTCCATCTCTCCTTTAGTTAGACAGCTCTACTTCTCTCTGTTTTACACAATACAGTTTAATGCAAAAAACAAAATACATTCTATTCTTTGAAAAAAAATTATTTTGAAGGTATAAAAGTCACTAATTTAGTCAAAGTCCCGGATTTTGCGTAATAGACAAAAAGGGCTCAGAGAGAGTGTACTTTGCCTGAGGTCATGAATCCAACTAGATGCAGACCAGGAATACACTTGTGGTCTTACCACGCCTAGAGTTCTATGCCCGTTACTTCCTCATAGGAAAAATACGTGTATTTTAAGTATAACTCAGAGAAAATGAATACATAAAACTTTGTCATGTGGCTCAATAATGTTTAGGTATGAGGCCCACAATAGTAGCTCTAAAACTAAATTACAAATTTTAAAGTCATCAATAAAAATAAAGGAACAGAAATTATGTTAACTCCTTTTAGTAGCAGTCAATTTTTAAGCACAACTTTTTTAAACCACAGGACAGAGAACTCGAAAGAGAAAATCTTTAGGTGAAGCAAGCAAGCTGAAACTGAGGAAATTCTTCCTGAAAGAATTATTTATTTCTTCCAAAGAAAATTTGGTTTATCAAAATCAATCAACAAATGAGTGAACCCATGGTGTGGTTATTTATAGCAAAATTTCAAACCCAACACAGATTTCTCTTTCCCATCTAGCATGCTTTTGCCTAACCTCTCATCATTCGTTGGTATGTACAAAAGACACAATTCACTTTATTTATAATTTAAATCCAGTCGGAAATTATAGGTGAACCTTCACGACTCACATGTGGACTTATCTCTACCCCTCCCTCCCGACGGGAAGGGAGAATTACCCAACGGGTGAATTTGGGAGAAGGAGCTAAGCAGTGCTTACGTGTTTCTGAATCTCCTCTTTGAAAAAGATGTGCCTGCCCACAGTAACATGAATTTGGGTCTGCTCTCAGCTCTGTGGTAAGCACCCGGCCCCCGGGGTGGGGGTCAAGCATTTGTTTCCTCAATTTACAACTGTGTGGGGAAGTGCCCAATTTAGGAGGAAGCCCAAAGTGGCTAACATAACCTAAATCATATCCTCCCATTTGTTAGTGTGTATTAGTAATAAAGCTACTAAGTTTCTCTCCATCTCCCTGTCTCCTGTGTTCTGAATTTAGAAGGAGAAGAGCAGGGTTACTTGCCGCCTACCCAGTGTCACCTGTCACAGCTCCACCGAGAAAAATGACTAGACAGCACTTACAGAAACATTCTCTTCTTCCTTGACTTCATAACTAACGTACATTGTTCAAAGGCCACGCCAACTCGAAAGAGAGAAAAAGTTGAAAGGAACCATTTTAGGAACAAACATAGAAAGTCAGACAAACTGAGGACACAGAGGAGTACATTTGAAATGAAAGAACATGACAAAAGAAGAAAAAAAACTAAGTGAAACAGAGATAAGTAATGTACCTCATAAAGAGTTCAAGGTAACGGTCATAAAGATGCTCCGTGAACTTGGGAGAATGAATGGATCCAGTGATAACATCAACAAAGAGATAGAAAATATAAAAAAGAACCAATCAGAGCTGAAGGATACAATAACAGAAATGACGAATACACTAGAGGGAATCAACAGCAGATAAGAAGATGCAGAAGAACAGATCAACAATTTGCAAGACAGTGTAGTAGAAATCATCCAAGCCAAAAAAAAAAAAAAAAAAAAGAGAATTTTAAAAATGAGGCTAGGTTAAGGGACCTGTGGGACAACATCCAGTGTAATAATACTTGCATTCAAGGGGTTCCAGAAAAAGAAAAGAGAAACGGGCAAAGAACTCATTTGAAGAAATAAAAGCTTCATTTTAAAAATTCAAATATTTGTTTGATTTAGCTATTTATAAAATGCTCTACAATCACTCAGCAAGATATTTTATGAAAGTTGAAACAAAGGTGGTATAAGTCAAAAAAAAGGGAAAAAGAAAAAAGAGTGCCATAAGTAAGAAAGCAATTAAAGATGTATTCTCGTGTAAGAAAACAGCAAATCTTTTAACTTAAAAGAGAAATTAACCTTTTTAGTGTTACAAGTTGATTTCATTCATAAAAAGGACTTACCATGGATTCTTTTTTTTTTTTTTTTTTTAAGTAGCCTCCATGCTTAGTGTAGAGCCCAGTGCAGGACTTGAACTCATGACCCTGAGATCAAAACCTGAGCTGAGATCAAGAGTTAGACGCTGAACTGACTGAGCCACCCAGGCACCCCCATGGATTCTTCTAAATAGTAAACATTCATATGTCGTTAAGTGTTTGGAGGACGATCATTCACTGACACACAGGGGTGCAAAAACTGGATTATAGCAAAACTTTCAAATGTTTATGAACCACTGCCAACTGAAAATAAGTCCAAGCATCTGAGTGTACCTGCGGTTAGCAGGCAATAACATTTACTTTCTAAAATCAAATTTAAATGAAAGCTTTTCAAGAAATTTAACATGGGTCAGTCTAGTTATATTTACTGAATACAGTTAATGCTAGGTGTCTCTTGTGGTGCACCTGGGTGGCTCAGTTGTTTTTAGTGTCCAAATCTTGATTTTGACTCAGGTCATGATCTCATGGTTTTGAGACTGAGCCCCACATTCGGCTCTGTGCTGAGCATGAAACCTGCTTGGGATTCTCTTTCTCCCTCTCCTTTTGCCCCTCCCCTGCATGCACTCACTCATTCTCTCGCTAAAATAAAATAAAAATTAGTATCTCTTGGAAATGAGAGATCAAGGGACTAAAATATATATATAAAATTTACCTCAGTTCTTTCTTAGCACATATAATTATGACTTTTACTTCATATGTATTAGTTACTTAAACAACTCAGAATTTCACCAAATTAAAAGCAACTATTATATCAGATATCTGAAACCCAAACTAAAACAGATAATATAACTCACCTTCCACAAGGAAGTCTTCCAGTAGTCATATGACGGCCGTGGGTTTAAGGTAGGAATCACTAAGTTCCCTCTTGGAGTAAGGTTTCCATTGAGCACTAAATTATTTTCAAAATGTCCACAATAAGGTGGTTCCAGGCCTGGGCTCACACTAAGGGTCCTGAGTAAAGTTTGGTGCTGCTGTCTCTCCTCAAGAAGTTTTGTATTGCTCTCTGGCAGTCTCTCCTTAGCCCTGTGAAGATTAAAAAACACAAATACATTTTCTTTTTACCTAAATCATTCCTAAATGACTTACGTTTTTTAAGTTTCCATAATAGTAAATAGCATTTGCCATTGAACAGTGTTTTAACACTGAACATGTGACAGAGCACACCTACTATCTAAAATTATACTTTTAAAATTGTTCTAAAGAAATGCTTATGATTCCAGGGGGATTCCTAACTAACAATTCAGACCAGGAAAGGGAGAGAAGTGGCTATCAGTGATGTACATGGCTTAACAAATAATACTTGCTGTCTTCTGGAGTGGCTGTACTGACAGGATGCTTCAGGATGCCATTATATATACATACTTATATTTAGTAAACCTGTTTACAGATATAAAACTAAAACATTCCTCAAAGACATTTTCAAGCGTTTGCTTTCACCACTCTTGTACATTTCACTTATTATCTCAAAGAAACTGAGCATCTGACACTGAGGAATCATTGAGACCAACAATCTCTAGGGGAGATAGTAGATGGCAGAGGTGTGATCAGAAAGAACTAAAACAGCTACAGAGGCAATTAGCTTATAACAGTTACCAAGGCACTGGAGGCAGAATCTGCCCTTTCTGTCTTCCATCTTCCACATGCCTCCCTCCCACCATGGTGCTCTTTTTAGCCACTTTGGGAATTATGCTACCCTTCAGCCCTGTGCGAGTCTTTTTGTATTTCACCTGGATGCCTTTATGTAAAGTAGAAAAAGCATAAAGGATAGTTTGTCTCAAGGCCCACTCTAGTAATCATACCAAAGATCACAATCGAGAGAATAAATGTACCAAGCTGCCAGGATGAGTAGTAGTAGTACTTGACCTTTTAGGTTAAAGATGTAATCTTCCAAAAAGAAACTCATCGACATTTCTATTTAGGGTAATTCTGACAAGCAATTTTATAATAATATGCTTCTAAATGAGAAAGCTTCAAACAATGCACTTAAAGACTAGCAGATCCGATCAATGGAAAATATACAGGGCGGGGGGTGCGGGGGGGTGGGGGAAGAGGTCCTGTAAAAGCGAAAAAAAGAGGAGGGATGCAAACGGTCCTGGACTAACATTTCAAAGGTAAGTTCACTTAGAAACATCATTTTCCAAAATGACACCATCTAGTTGGCTTGCACTTCCTACTCATCTCATGATCTTGGCTCCACAGACATTATGCTGTGGAGGCAAATTAATAAGCTAAATTTCTTGTCTATGATTCTCTTTTGACTTACCTGTTCAGCTTATTTCTCAAGGACTTTCTAACTTTTAATTCTTCTAGGTAGAGTTGCCTGTAGGTTTCCAACTCTGTTTTAGTAGAATCTTCTTGAGAAGTCTTCATTGTAGAGACCTGAGATTCCAGATCTCTAATTCTAAGTTCCATTTAACTTCTCGCTGAAGCATGAGCATTTTCTCTTAACTGGTCCAAGTGTTCTCAAGCTGCTGCTTGTGCCTAAAGCAAATTAACAGGATAGTTTTAAAATAGCTATAATCTGAATAATTAATTATACCTGTTTCCTTTAGTTCGGAGTCAATGATTCAGAGAGCAATTTTAAATGAAAAAAAACTCAAGTGTAAAATATTTATCATCAATGTCAACTGAATTAAATATGATTTATAAAATTAAAGTTCAATCATTCTTGTATTAGTATTCACGCAATCTGATAATTCAAATAATAGAATCAATGACAAAAATTTAGAAGTCAACAATAAACTTAATAATCCAAGTACAGTGCAATTTTTAAATCATAATTTTTCTTTTCCTCTTAATAGTGAGACTAGTTGTTTAAACCATCATTTTTTCTTATCCTCTAGATTTAGTAGGAATAACGATGAAAACTGAAATGTTTAAAGGGAGGAACAAATGCCTCCAGGAATCTACAAATTACCATAAAGCAAGTAGAGGAAACCCCTACAATACATCTATCCAAAATGTAATTTGCAGTGAAATGAATTACAGCACATTACAGATCAATCAATTAACCTGTAAAAACAGGTTGACTTCGTGTCATTTTTCTACTATGTCCAGTCGTGCTCTTTCTTCAATCTCCCGTTTATACTCTTCCACTTGACCGCGTTCTACCATATTCATTTCCATAAATTGTTTCAATTTTACTACTTCTTGCTGTAACTTCTTGTTATTGCTCTCTAGTTTTTCACGTTCTTCTTCGAAAGCTTTCATTGATAATAACTCTTGTTGAAGAACTTGATTTTTTTGCATCCAGGTGTAGACATTTTGAAGATGTAGTTTCCAGTTCTGTTGTAAAGACATCAGCCTGCATGAATAAAACACTATAGTTTGGAAGTGGAGTGAAAAGAGTCTAACTCAAAACTACTATCAAAATGTGTTTTTCAGATTTTAAGTAATCTCTACGCCCAGTGTGAGGCTTGAACTCACAATCTCAAGATCAAGAGTAACTGAGCCAGCCAGGCACTCAAATTTTTAAATAAACTCATTTGCAATAAAATGTTACCTGTCTTAGTATGTGGAACCGTAAACAACTCAGAAAATCAAGAGACACGTTAAAGACATCAGGTGTTACTGAAATAGATCTTTGCTATCATTGTCGTTACTACACAACATTTGCACTTGATTCTATACTTTTATTTTTCTATGATTTTTTTCATATCTTTCTTTCATACAATAAGTCCCTTCTTAGGAGAAAGGCTCTTAGCCCTTCCCCCATCTTAACACTCCATAACTTTTAAAGAAGTTTTAGCAATATCATATTGACTTATGTATGCCCAAGTCAAAAAATACGTCTCAAGATAAGACTCTGAAAATAAGACTCTAATTCATGAATCTAGAAGTAATGATTCTAATGCCACGGCCTGTTTCTGAACAGCAAAGGTTTTATGCTAATTTGAACTGCATTCCCAGGAGAAATGATTCTCTGGGATGTGTTAAGAAATCACATCTCCCAGTATAAAACTTTAATTGAATGATCCACGTATTTTTTTGAGGCAAAAACAAAAATTTAATTCAATACTGTTATCTTGTAATCCTTTGTTACTTTCTAGAAAATAAGAGATCATACTAAACAAAAACAACAACAACAACAACAAAACTGGCTGGAGTTTCAGTGATGCTGAGTTGGGAAGGACTTCCATCCATTCTATATGATTGGTAAGACAAGGTGAGTGGATGTGGTGGTTTTATAAATTCGTTGATACTTCTGTGAAAATAACTCCCCTTAAATATATGCTGGCTTCAGTAACTGGTTTCTAGTGAACAGAATATGCAGAACTGCTGTGATATTTAAGGCCAGCCTAGAAAATGTGATACAGCTTCCATCTTTCTTTCTCTAGGGAAGCTCACCCTTAGAACCCAGCCACCACGTTGTGAGGAATCCCAGGCTACCTAGTGAGTCTTCATGTAGATACTCCAGCTGAGAGTAGCCAACGTCCTAGCCAAGGCCAGCCTCAACAGCCAAACACGTGTGTGAACAAGCCTTTAGATGATTCTAGTCTCCAGCTTCCAGTTATGCCAGCTGATGCCAAATGAAGAAGAAATGAGTTGCCCTACTCTGCTCTCCCTAAACTAAAGATTGGTGAATTATGCAGCAGTAAATTGCTACCACAGATACTGATACTAAAAATGGTGTGCTGCTATTCAAAAAAACCTAAAACTAAACTTCCTTTGAACCAGGAGGTAGGCTGAACCTGGAAAGATGTAGAAAAGCATAAGAATGAGACCGAAAAAGGGCCTCCACAAGACTCTTAGTGGAAACCTGATGGCCTGTGAAGAGGCTGACAGCAAGGGTTTCTAAGCAAGTGAAGAAAATGACACTGGAGGAAAGGGAAGTCATGCTACAAAATACCTGAAAGTAAAACGGATAGGAAAGAGAAACTAAAGAAAGACTATGCAACTGAAAGGAACCAGGACTTACTGGGTTCAAGCATCTGTTTCTCGTTTACAGCCTCTCTACATGTTGAACTGTCAAATAATGCTAAAATAAAGAAATGGCTTTTGGGTTAAGAGAAAATCCAGGGTGCTACCAGGAAAACAGAAAGATTTAAGGTATGCCTCCAATTTCTTTAAGGATCTTGAGTATAAGATTTTTTTTAAAGTGGGTTCCACACCCAACATGGGGCTTAAACTCAGCACCCAGAGATCAAGTGTCACATGCTCTACCAACTGAGCCAGCCAGGAGCCCCAAGAGTAGACGAATTTTAAAGGCGTTGTCATATAAGAGCTTCACAGGAAACCTGAAGCGAAAAGCTTATCTCAAAAGGACTTGGGAGGGTCGCTTTGCTAAAACACGGCATGAAATCCAGTAATATTTACAGAAAACTAAAAAAAGTTAGAGATTTATAATAGCAAAACATACTATTTGCTACCTTGGACTAAAAGAGACCAAATAGTGCAAAATGAAAAGAGGCTTTGGGTCTTAGAAATCCCACAGGGAGGAGGCAGGATGAAAAAACAGCTGCAAATACAGGTCATTCCTTATGAAAAGGAAGGAACCAAGAGCTCAAAGAGTAAAGAAAGGGAAGAGACATGGAGAAAGTATTCCCGTGGTTAGGACTAAGTCCTAACTTAAGAACTGACAGCGTACATCAGGCTATATTTCAAAACTCTTATGGACTAGGGTGCTTCCCATCTTCTTTTTCTGAATGGGACAGTCTTCAGCAGTTGACTAAGAATGTTGCATTTGTGAGTGATAAATAACTGTCTCTTTCGTTCTCAAGTCCTCATATTGAGAACCCTTGCACTCAAGGGGCTATACTTCAGATACCATAACCCAGGCAGCTTATCCCCACTGCACCTATGATAGTAAGATCTTGGACTCAAGCCCTGAACCTAATGCCATGATAACTGAGACTCGCAGGAGGTATTGGAGGGGGAGGGGAGTGAATGTATTTTTCAGGTGGGAGGAATACAAACATTTGTGGCCAGTGGGTAAATTTTATTGCTTTTTAAAGGTGTCCATAGGTTTTAAATATTAATTCCATTTTAAAAAAAGGCCATGGAACAACTTAGTGACTTGCTCCTAATGAACAGAGTATGTGACTATGATCCTGTGTGTATTCCAAGCCTAGGTGACAAAAGGCGATACAGCTTCTGCCTTGCTCTGTATCTCAGGCTGCTTACTTGGAATCTAGCTCCCCATCCAGTGAGGAAGCCTAGGCCACAAAGAGGGTCTAGGTGTGTCAGTTTAAGTGTTTCTGCTGCCTCCTGAACTGAAGTCCCAGGCAACAGCCAGCATCAACCACCAGACGATAGTGAACAAATCTTCAAATGGATCCAGCCCCAAACCTTTCAGTTGCCCCACCTGAAGCTGAGCGGGGCAGAGACTAGCTGTCCTGGCCACACTTTTCCTAACAGATTTGTGAACAAAAGAAATCTAACCTTTGGGGAGTTTGTTAAGAAAAAAACAAAGATGATAAATTGCAAAGTGGATGGAAAAAAAAAGAGATGACACCTAAACTTGTATAGGAGAAATTGGTCTCCATTAAAGTAGGATGTAATAAATGTTAAGATTAATTTATTAACAACCAATGGTGCTAATGAGAAGAAGCAGATAACTAGAAGCAAGATCTAAGAAGTTTTTCTCTCAGTTTTTCCCCAGTTCGGATCATATTAGCTGCTCATTTTCCATATGTGGCCTTTATTATATTGAGGTATAGTTCCTCTAAGCCTACTTTGTTGAGGTTTGTATCATGAATGGATGTTATAGTTTGTCAAATTCTTTTTCTGCATCTATTGCAATGATATGATTTTATGCTTTGAAAATTATGTGATATGAGGTATCACATTCATTGACTTGCAAATATTGAACCACCCCTGCAAACCAGGGATAAATCCCATTTGGTTATAGTGAATGATTTTTTTTAATGTTTATTTATTTTTGAGAAAGAGCACAAGAGGGGAGGGACAGAGAGGGAAACACAGAATCTGAAATAGGCTCCAGGGTCCAAGCTGTCAACAGAGCCTGACACTGGGATCAAACCGACGGACCATGAGATCGTAACCTGAGCTGAAGTTGGATGCTTACCTGACTAAGCCACCCAGCTGCCCCTGCCCCCGGTGAATGATTTTTTAATGTATTGTTGGATTCAGTTTGCTTATTTTGTTGAAGATTTTTGCATGTTCATCAGAGATGCTGGCCTGTAATTCTCTTTGTGGTGTCTTTATCTGGTTTTGGTATCAGGGTAAAGCTGGCATAGAATGAATTGGGAAGTTTCCCTTCCTTTTATGTTTTTCTGGAACAAGTTGAAAAGGACAGGTCAAACTTTCTTTTTCCTTTTTTTTTTTTTTTTTTTTGGATTAGCTCTTCTTTACATGTTAAAATTTACGTCTGAAGTCATCTGGTCCTAGACTTGTGTTTGTTGAGAGTTTTTTGATTCCTGATTCAGTTTCCTTGCTGGTTATTGGTTTTTTTCAAATTTTCTATTTCTTCTTGTTTTAGTTTGGTAAGTTATATATTTCTAAGAACTTATTCATTTCTTCTAAGTTGTCCAACTTGCTGGCTTACATTTTTTCACAATATTCTCTCATAAATGTTTGTATTTCTGTGGTGTGGTTCTTATTTCTACTCTCACATTTGTGGTTTTATTTATTTTGGTATTTTCTATTTTCTTGATTACTCTGGCTAACACCTTATCAGTTTTATTAATTTTTACAAAGAACCAGCTCTAGGTTTCATTTATCTGTTCTAGTATTATGTGTTGTTTTTCTATCATTTCTTTTCTTCTTTAATCTCTTTTTTAAATTTTATTTTGAGAGAGACCACACATGAGTGGGGAATGGGCAGAAATATAGAGGGAGAGAGAGGGAGAGAGAGAATCCCAGACAAGGTTCCTTGCTGCCATCAGAGAGTCTAACACGGGGCTCCATCTCACAAGTGTGAGATCATGACCTGCGCCAAAATCGAGAGTCAGACACAACCATTTAAGCCACCCAAGGGCCCCCTGTTCTGATCATTATTACTTGCTTTTTTCTGCTGGCTTCAGGCTTCATTTTTTCTTTTCTAGCTCCTTTAGGTGTAAGGTTAGGTTGTTTGAAATTTTTCTTGCTTCTTGAAGTAGGCTCATATTGCTATGTACTTCCCTCTTAGGACCACTTTTGCAGCATCTCAAAGGGTTCAGACCATTGTTTTTTCATTTCCATTTGCATACACGTTTTTAAGCTTCTTCTTGTATCTCTTGCTTAACCCATTCCAGTGTAGTAGCACGTTATTCAACCTGAATGTATTGTTTTTAATATTTAAGGCCTGTTTTTTGTTTGTGATCCATTCTTGACAATATTCCATGTACACTTGAAGGCAACATGTATTCTGTTTTAAGATGGAACATTCTGAAAAAATCTCTTAAGTCCAATCTGGTCTGCTCTGTCATTCAAAGCCATTGTTTCTTTTTCTTTCTTACTTTATTTTTTAATATATGAAATTTATTGCCAAATTGGTTTCCATACGACACCCAGTGCTCATCCCAACAGGTGCCCTCCTCAATACCCACCACCCACCCTCCACTCCCTCCCACCCCCCATCAACCCTCAGTTTGTTAGTTTTTAAGAGTGTATTATGCTTTGGCTCTCTCCCACTCTAACCTCTTTTTTTTTTCATTCCCCTCCCACATGGATTCCTGTTAAGTTTCTCAGGATCCACATAAGAGTGAACACATATATCTCTTTTTCTCTGTATGGCTCAAAGCCACTGTTTCTTTTGTGATTTTCTGTTAAGATGTATTTGTTGGTGATTTTTTTGTTAAGGTATTGATGTAAATGGGGTGTTAAAGTACCCTATTACTGTCTTATTATCAATTAGTTCCTTTATGTTGGTTATTGTTTTATGTACTTGAGTGCTCTCATGGTGGGTGCATAAATATTTACAATTGTTAGATCTTCCTATTGGATTGTACCCTTTATTATGATATAGTAGCATTTTTTGGCTCTTGCTACAGTCTTTGTTTTTGGTTGTTTATTTATTTTGAGAGAGACAGAGTTGGGGAGGGACATAGAAAGGGGGAGAGAAAATTTCAAGCAGCCTCCATGCTGTCAGCCTGGAGCCCAACATGGGGCTCAAAGCCACCAGTCATAAGATCATGACCTGAGCCAAGACCTAGTTGGTCGCTCAAATGACTGAGGCACCCAGGTGCCCCACATTCTTTGTTTTAAAGACTCTTTTGTCTAACAAAAGTATCGCTATTTTTTCTTTTAACGTGACAAATTTTTCTCCATCCCCTCGCTTTCATTTTTTTTAATAGAATTTATTGTCAACTTGGCTAACATACAGTGTTTATAGTGTGCTCTTGGTTTTGGGAGTAGATTCCCGTGGTTCATCACTTATAGACAACACCCAGGGCTCATCCCAACAAGAGTCCTCCTCAATGCCCACCACCCACTTTCCCTTCTTACCCACCGCCCCCCTCAACCCTCTATTTGTTCTCTGCATTCAAGAGTCTCCTATGGTTTCCCCCTCTCCTACTCTGTTTGTAACTATTTTTCCCCTTCCCTTCCCCCACGGTCTTCTGTTAAGTTTCTCAAGTTCCACATAGGAGCAAAAACATATGATATCTGTCTTTCTGTGACTTATTTCACGTAGCAAAATACCTTCTAGTTCTATCCATATTGCAAGAGACAGCACGATTTCACTCTTTCTCCTTGCCAGGTAGTATTTCAGTGTATATATAAACCACATCTCTTTGTCCATTTATCATTTGGTGGGCATTTAGGCTCTTTCCACAATTTGGCTATTGTTGAAAGCACTGCTATAGACATTGGAGTACATGTGCCCCTATGAATCAGCACTCCTGTATCCTTTGCATAAATTCCCAGTAGTGCTATTGAGGGATCGTAGGGTAGTTCAATTTTCAATCGTTTTTGCAGAACCTACGCACTGGTTTCCAGAGCGGCTGCACCAGTTTGCATTACCACCAACAGTGCAAGCATCCCCTCACTTTCAATCTGCAGGTGTCTTTATGTCTAAAATGAGGTTTTTATAGGCAGCATACAGATGTGTCTTGTTTTTTAATCCATCCTGTCACCCTAGGTCTTTTGGTTGGAGAGTTTATTCCATTTATATCCAAAGTAATTATTGACAGGTATGTATTTATTGTCATTTTACTACTTGTTTTGTGGTTGTTTCTGGAGAATTTCTCAAATCCTTTATTGTTTTTCCCTCTTTGATGTCTTTCTACTTTGCTTTAATGATATATTTGGATTTCTTTCTCCTTATTCTTTGCATGGTTATTAGTGGGTTTTGGTATATGATAAGCACTAATTTGTATATCACCTGTTCTGCGTGTAGCAGTCTATAAGTTGATGGTCACTTAAGTTAGAGCTCATTTTTTTTCTCCTCCCCATGTTTTCATAAGCTATTATATTGTATAAAATTTTTGGGCATTCCTTGACGATTTTTTTTACAGAAATATACAATTTTACTGCTTTTACATTTCCTGCCTTTATACTGCCACTTTTGATCTCTCTTTTCCACTCAGAGTCCCCGATAATATTTCTTACAGGCTGATTTAGTGGTCACAAACTCCTTCCATTCTTGTTTGAGAAACTCTTTATCTCTCCTATTATGAATGATAGCCTTACTGGATAGGGTATAGTTGGCTGCAGATTTTTCTCATTCAGCACTTTGAATAGATCATGCCATTTCCTTCTGCCTTGCAAAGTTTCTGTTGAAAAATCTCCCGCTATCCTTGTGGGTTTTCCCTTGGAAGTGAATGACTTGTTTTGCTGCTTTTAAGATTTGTAGCAGTGGGGCGCTTGCTTGGCTCAGTCGGTGAAGCATGAATTGATCTTAGCTCAAGTCATGACTTCGCAGTTCGTGGGTTTAAGCCCTCCAGTGGGCTCTGCACTGACAGCACAGAGAGTGCTTGGGATTCGCTCTCTCTCTCTCTCTCTCTCTGCCCCTCACCTGCTTGTGTCTGCGTTCTATCACAGAAAAAAAAACACTAAAAAAAAAAAGATGTTACCAGTATATTTTGCAAATTTAATTACATGTCTTGGGTGTTGATGTTGATGGAAGTTCTCTGTTCCTCCTGGATCTGGATGTCTGTTTTCTTCTCCACATTAGGGAATTTTTCAGTTATTGTGTCTTCAAATCAATTATCTGTCCCCTTCTTTCTGTCTTCTGGGACTCCTATCATGAATGTTTTTACATTTGATGGAGTCACCGAGTGCCTTAAGTCTATTCTTGCATTGGATAATTCTTCTTTGTCTTCTTCAGCTTCACTGCTTTCCATTACTTTGTCTTCTAGGTCATTAATTTGTTCCTCTGCTTCTTCCAGCTTGCTGTTCATTTTTACTTCACTCTTCATCTCTGATTCTTGAACTCTTTTATGTCTGTGGTAAGGGTCTCTCGGATGTCTTTCATTCTTTCCTCAAGTTCAGTGAATATCCCTATGATCATTGTTTTAAATTCTCCATTAGGCGTGTTATTTACATCTGTCCCATTTAGGTCTCTGGCCATGGCCTTATCCTGTCCTTTCATTTGGGACAAATGCCTCTGTCTTTTCATTTTGTCTAAGTATCTGCAGCTTCTGTGTGTTAGAGAAGCCAGTTACGTCACCTGCTCCCAAAAGTAATGGACTTAGGGAAAAGACGTCATGTAATGCCCAGGGTCTAGCACTTCAGGGAGTGTCACCAGTGTGTGCTGCATGTGTTCTGCTGTTGTGTTCTGGCTATGCTATCCTTCAGGCCAGTCGTCTGCAGAGGCTCTCCTTGCCTGGGCTGGTGAGTGTTTGGTCCCTGGCCTGAATATAGCGAGTTTTAACTAGGTGTGTTCTGTTCTGCTTAGGAAATGAGACCTGTCACCACCTCTACTGGAACTGAGGCCAAGGGAAACTCTCTGGTTGGGAGATGTGGTGTGGGTAGGCATTTGTCTTGGTCTTCTGGGGGAGGGGTCTGCTGTGCTGGAACACAAGCAAGAGTGACTGAGAAAGGTAGTTCCACCAGAGTGCAAGGGGGTGGTGTTTGGTGTAAGCAAGTTAGGTAGCCAGTGTTAGCAATGCACTGCTTCCTTCAGGTAGCTTTATGTTTGTGGTGAGGGGCAGGAGAAGGAGATGGTGCCAGCCAGCAGCTTTGTTCCTACAGACAGGTCTCTCTGAACTTTGCCTCTGAGGGATATGCTCTGAGAAGAGCAAATAATCTCCCCACTGTGTGCCCCAGGCACTCTTCAGACCACTGTACCCATGCTTTATGCTCCCACGTTGTTTGCCTGCCCTCTGTCCAAGAGCAGTGCAGTACCTCAGGGCACTAAACCAGCTAAACCAGATGCCCTTTAAAACTCCAGACTTTAAGCAGTACTGGTTGCAAGAACACAAGAAATGCAGCCCCTCTTGTTTTCCAAGCCAGTGGCTATGGGGAAATGTTCTCTTTGTGCATTCCCCTGTACGTTCCTCTCTCTCACCCTTACCCACAACCTCGACTCCCTCCCCTCTGCAGCAGCCAGGATCTATTTCTCTTCTAGATGACATTTCTGCATCAAGGACCTTCTTTGATGTGGCCTCTTCTCTCCCTTTGGTTGTGGAGTTTGTTCTTTCAGTCTTCAGGTTGATTTCTGGGGTATTTAGGGTGAGCTGATTGTTATCTAGTTGTATTCGTGGGATGAAGCAAGCCTAGAGTCCTCCTACTCCTCTGCCATCTTCCTGTCTTTAAGATCTTTTTCTAAGATTCCCTTCAATTCCAACAACTCTTACAAGTAGGAAGGAATGCGTCTTTAGAATGTCCCCTCAAGTTAAGGTAGGAGCACAGAGACATACGATTTGAAGCACAATAGTTGAAAAACTAGAAAGGGTCAATTTGATAACCAAAATTGGGCCTTTGATCTGATTTCAATTAAAGGAAATAGGCAGCTTTGAGTATTTTTTAATCCATTGAATGCTCAATCTTCACTCTCCTTTCCTCAGTGAGGAAATAAAGAGACTGTTATGGAATCAATTTTCATCTTTTCAGTAGCAAAACAAATGTACTGTCCTTTAGCACTACTTAAATTAACTGCACATTCTCCTTTACCTTACTCCAACCTTGTTTGTGTGGGGAGGTAAGACCATTTCATCTTTGTGTTGTCCCACAATGCTTCTCCATATCACACAAGTTGGCTTCAAAAGTTTGTTGTCATTCAAATTACCAATCTACTATTTTTCTCTGATAAATCAACTTAATACTACCTCACTTTGTACAGCTGTATTATTTGAATGATGTAATGTTTATTCCATTAATTATACACTGAGCTAAAACATATAGCTATGCATATCTTTCTATTTAAGTGAAAGAAGGGGAAACAGTCTACTGTGTTTTCCAAGAATGTAGGATCTGTGCCAAGAACAGGATTAACACAAGTGTTAATTTGCAAGATAACTAGGAAGAAGTTTTCATAAAATTTGATATGGTACTGGCATAAGGACAGACATATAGATCAATGTATTAACATTGAGAATATAAAAATATTATAGTGAACTGATTTTCCACAAGGGTGGCAGACAATTAAATGGAATAAAATAGTCTTTGTAGCAAACGGTACTGGGACAAATGGATATCCACATGCAAAGTAATAAAATCAGACCTCTACCCCATTGCATATATACAAAACTAACTTAAAATCTAAGAGCTGAAATGATAAAACTCAGAAAAAAGCTTACGTCTATATGTTTATGACTGGATTTGGCAATGATTTCTTAGACATGACACCAAAAGAGAAAAGCAGATTAAGAATACTTCATCAAAATTAAAAAGTACTATGCTTCAAATATCACCATCAAGAAAGTGAAAAGGCAAGTGACTAAATAGGAGAAAATACCTGAAAATCCCATATCTGCTAAGGGATTTGTATGTAGGATATTTAAATAAGTCTTCCAATAACGAAAAGACAATCCAATATAGAAACGGGCAAAAGAATGGATTAGTTCTTTAAAGACGATACAGAAATGGATAATAGTCACGTTAAAGGGGGGATGTTCGGGGTGCCTGGGTGGCTCAGTCAGTTAAGCTTCTGACTTGGGCTCAGGTCACGATCTCATGGTTTGTGGGTTCGAGTCCCGCATTGGGCTTTGTGCTGACAGCTGAGAGAGCCTGGAGCCTGTTTCAGATTCTGTGTCTCCCTCTCTCTCTGCCCCTCCCCTGCTCACACTGTCTCTCTCGAAAATAAAAGAGACACGTTCAACATCATTAGTTCTAAGAAAATGCAAACCAAAAACCACAAGATGCCATTTCATACCCACTAGAATTGCTATCATAAAAGCAACAGATAATGACAAACATTGGCAAGTAGGAAAATGGGAACTCTCAAAAACTACAGATGAAAATGTAATGCTGCCACTTTGGAAACAGTCTGGCAGTTCCTCAAATGTTTAAACTAGAAAAACAATTCTTCCAAACTTATTTGAAAGAGAGTGCACAAGTGGGGTAGAGGGACAGAAGAGAGTGGGGAGAGAATCCCATGCAGGTTCCATGCTCAGAGCAGAGCCCAATGTAGGGCTCGATTCTACAACCCTGAGATCAGGACCTGAACTGAAATCAAGAGCTGGACATTCAACCGGCTGAGCCACCCAGGTGCCTGCCCCTCCTCAAAAGGTTGAAAAAAACAAAACAAAAACAAACAAAAAAAAATAGGTTTATTTAACAGAGTTACCATATGAACCAGCAACTGTATTTTTAGGTATACACCCAAGAGAAATCAAAACATGTTCACATAAAAAGTTGTTCATTACACAAAAAATAACCTCAAAATGTGTGAAAGACCTCAATGGAAGACAGGAAGCCACAAAATCCTCGAGGAGAAAGCAGGCAAAACCCTCTTTGATCTTGCCTGCAACAGCTTCCTATTCAAAAGGTCTCCGGAGGCAAGGGAAACAAAGACAAAAATGTACTAGGGGGACCTCATCAAAATAAAAAAGTTTCTGCACAGCGAAGGAAACAATCAACAAAACTAAAAGGAAACCGACAGAACGGGAGAAGGTATTTGCAAATGACATATCAGATAAAGGGTTAGTATCCAAAATCTACAAAGAACTTCTCAAACTCAACAACCAGAACACAAGTCATGCAGTGAAGTAATGGGCAAAAAACATGAATAGACACTGCTCCAAATAAGACATCCAGATGGCCATAGAAATCAAAACCACACTGAGATACCACTTTGCGCCTGTCAGAAAAGCTTATATTAACAACTCAGGCAACAACAGATGTTGGTGAGGATGCAGAGAAGAGGATCTCTTTTCCACTGATGGTGGCAATGCAAGCTGGTGCAGCCCCTCTGGAAAACAGTATGGAGTTTCCTCAAAAAACTAAAAATAGACCTACCCTACGACCCAGCAATTGCACTACTAGGCATTTATGCAAAGGATACATGTGTGCTCTTTCAAAGGGACACATGCACTGCCATGTTTATAGCAGCATTCTCAATAGCCACAGTATGCAAAGAGCCCAACTGTCCACCAATGGATGAACGGAAAAGAAGATGTGGTATGTGGCGCCTGGGTGGCTCAGTCGGTTAAGCGGCTGACTTCGGCTCACGTCATGATCTCACGGTCCATGAGTTCGAGCCTCGCGTCGGGCTCTGTGCTGACAGCTCAGAGCCTGGACCTGTTTCAGATTCTGTGTCTCCCTCTCTCTGACCCTCCCCTGTTCACGATCTGTCTCCCCTGTCTCAAAAATGAGTAAAACGTTAACAAAAATTAAAAAAAGATGTGGTATGTATATATTCCATGGAGTATTACTCGGCAATCAAAAAGAATGAAATCTTGCCATTTGCAACTATGTGGATGGAACTGGAGCATATTATGCTAAGTGAAATTAGTCGGAGAAAGACAAAAATCATATGACTTCCCTCGCATGAGGACTTTAAGAGACAAAACAGATGAACAAAAGGGAAAAGAAACAAAAATAATATAAAAACAAGGAGGAGGACAAACACAGGAGACTCATAAATATGGAGAACAGGATTGCTGGAGGGGTTGTGGGAGGGGGGATGTGCTAAATGGGTAAGGGGCATTAAGGAATCTACTCCTGAAATCATTGCTTCACTAAATGCTAACTAATTTGGATGCAAATCTTAAAAAAAATAATAACTAAATATAAAACAAAAAGAGGAACCCCCCCCCAGGCTCACCAAAATATTTCTCAACCCAGGAAGCCTCTGGTTGGGGAATCAGGAGATAAGGACCTTCTAGAGAAGTCAGAGCTATGGACTGAGTTGCCCGAATGCAATCTTAAGTTTTTGATTCACAGAGAAGACCTTAAAGTGGCAGCTAATTTCATACCATGACCCTAATTCCTTTCTATAGAGATGTACAGAAACTCCCTCATTATTCTTTAATAAGCTTCATCAGCTTCGCATACGCTTACAAATTTTAGTTTTTGAGACCTTCATGATTTCTTTAGGGCACAGTAGCAGGACAAGGCCTAGCACTCTCATTCATAGAAGACTGATCAACAGAGTGTCATATTACTCACATGAAAAGTTCCCTATTACAATGTGACTCATTTGTAAGACGTCTAGAAAAGAAAATGATTTTCAATGACTCTTCAGCCACAAAAAGGCCCAGTCAACAGAATGTTCTAATTCCCCTGATGGGTATAGCTATCTAATGAAACTTGCATGTATATTATACAGCTTTTGTGACTGACAGAAACGAGTTGGTCAGTGTATCTACCTCCTTGCTCCCGCTTAGGATTTACAATGAGCATCCTCCAAAGGAGGGTGAGAGTGGGGGACATTAACTGTTCTGCTTGGAAAACAGTTGGGGTTTCACTACATATCAATAAATTAGAATCCTGAATGACACATTAGTCTTTTCTGAGATTGAATTGTGAAATCTCTGAAAGGCTGATGAACTCAAGTGAGTGGAAAAAGAAAATGGGTTTCTGAACTTGCAATGGTAGGAGCACTATGTTACTAGGTAAGGCCCTGACAGAGCAGACATTTCTACTTTTTCACTGGCATTTCTTGTCATTTACAAAATCCAACAAAGAGAAAAGTCCATTCCTTTGAGAAGGACGTTTGCATAAAGACCTGCTAGTCATTCTTGACGAAGACAGTATATTGCAAACTTGTAATTACAAATTACAATTCATCATGAAAATAACCCGTTCTCAAACTCTCACTGAAGGGTTGAGACTACAAGAGAAAGAATTCAAGATGACATGGTCACTCAAAGTATGCGGAAGTTTGAAACACGTTGAAAAATATTAGCAGGGACTCACACATCTGTATGCCAACGTTCACAGCAGCATTATTAACAGTAGCCAAAACGTGGACTAAACCAAACGCTCACTGGGATATAGATAAAATGTTGCTTTTTTTAGACTCTCACAATGTTTTTATGAAAATCTCACTAAAAACACCATTACTTTATGAGTTCAATCAACTTCATCTATATTGAAGAACTACAACATTGTAGCAAGTAGGAATAATATCAACCAAACCTTTGGAGCAGTGAGATTTTCCATAGGATCCAAAACATACTTATGTACTACTACTAGTGAAATAAAGATTCCTTTTCAGTAGGACAGACATTAAGAACCCGACTTATTAAACTTGTCTTTATCACGTTGCTCTCAAGATCTTGAATTTGGGCCACTTGATGTTTGCTGGTTGCTTCTTCCGTGGCATTTTTAACCTGTAGCCTAAAAGGCAGATCTTAAGATAATTATTCTCGCACATAAATTTAAAACAACATCATATAGTTTCTGAACAAATGAAGGTCTTACAGAAATTCTTTAAATTGTATCAAGAGGAAGATTTGGGAATGTTCCCTTTCTCTCATTTTTTTTGTGGATAAGGTGCAAAATTGAGACATAATATGCCACAATTTTGCATTTCAAAATAGCCCAAAGCTGGACTTTTTATCCAGCTTAACAATGATATACTGGCATAACTAATACATTTCCCATACTACACTGTTTATCTTCTTTATAAATAAAAAAGTCTTTTTCTGTGAGGCTTAAATTATACTTTTGCACATGATCTTTCATCTCCTCAGTATATCTTACGGCCTCTGCATGTCGTTCCTGTCCTTCCTGCAACTAAAATAAAGAAAAAAATAATTTTAACCACTGAAAATATAGTAAAACACCATCGCCTGTTTCTTTATTTTTTTTGACCTGAGAGAGAGAGAGAGAGTGAGAGAGTATGCAGAAGTGGGGAAGAGAGACAGAGGGAGAGACAGAGAAAATGGTAAGCAGGCTGCAAGCTCAGGGCAAAGCCTGATGTGGGGCTCGGCCTCATGACCGGTCTCATGATGTGGGATTTGGGATCATGACCTGAGTGGAAATTAAGAGTCAGGACCTCAAGCAACTATACCGCCCAAGCGCCGATGTAAGTAAAATCTTTTTGGAGCCAGCCTCTCTCTCCTCTACATGCTGATTGACGGCTACTTTGAGGCCATAACAAAAGAGTTCAGCTTCTGCAACAGAGACTATGGCCTACAAAGACGAAATGTTTCAACACTCTTACAGGATAGTTTACCAGCCTTACTCTCCTACAAAAACATAACATTGTTAATGTTTTTAAATTATATATGATCAGATAAACATTCAAATGTATCTCTTGGTCAAATGGGGAAATATAGGAATTTACCTTATGGTAAACATTTCTAGTTTCATATTCCAAGCACCACATCAACTATGATTATACATATTCACATAGGTGAATGCCGTTGCTATTCTCATGATTACAAAACTGAACAAGCTGTTTTCAGTGACAACAAAATGATGAAATTTTTAGAAGCAATATCCTAGTAGGGGCCAGAATGCCTGGTCTGAATTCCCAGTTCTGCTCATTATGAACTGTATGACCTTGAGCACACTACCTAAAACTTCCATATCTCAGTCTCTGCATCTGTAAAATGAGAGTAATAATAGCACCTACTGGGGCACCTGAGTGGCTCAGTCGGTTCAGTGTCTGGCTCTTGATTTCAGCTCAGGACATGATCTCAGGGACATGTAATTGAGCCCCACATCGAGCTCTGCATGGACAGCGAGGAGCCTGCTTGGGATTCGCTCTCTCCCTCTCTCTCCCTCTCTCTCTCTCTCCCCCATTTTCTCTCTCTCCCTACATGCCCTTCCCCACAATCTCTCTGTCTCTCTCTCTCTCTTTCTCAAAACAAAGGACCTTAAAAAAGTGATCTCTAAATAAATAATAGTATCTACCCCACTGGGGGTTGGGAAGATTAAATTAGGAAATAAGGAATCAAAAAGTTAGAAGGGTACGTGGAACATAGTCAGCTCTAAGTGTCTGCATGTAGCATGGTTACTGTTGCTGTAGTTAGCATTCCAGTACAATGTGATAGTTTAGGCAGGTGGCCTGTCAATACAAGTTTTCCCCTATACAAATTATACTGAAGTTATTCTTCATTCCACCGCAAGTCGTAGCAAATGGGGAGCATGAGGCCCAGAATCTCCTCAGTACTTCAAAAACTTTGCCAATGCCACTAGCCAACAGTACTTTTTCCCACTTATAATCATTTTAACATATTCCTCTCTTTACCACGCAGTGGACAATGCTCACAGACTACGGTACAAATAGCACCTCCTTTACTGAGTAGTACATCCTTTACATGACCATCAGAGGCAAGGGAAAGCCACTGACATGGAAATAATCGAGTCTTGTGAAACTAAAGTTCCTCAATCGTTTCATGTCCATACTGTTTACGTTAGGCTGCTTTAGCATGTACTCTGATGAAGAGATTAAGGCTTTGTGGTAAAAGCATATCAGAAAAGCTGTCCCCAGATATTTGCAGTTGGTAAAGTGCTATAAATCTGTAAATCCCAGTTTGGGGGCACCTGGGTGACTCAGTTGGTTAAAAGCGGCCAACTTCGGCTCAGGTCATGATCTCGCGGTCCGTGAGTTTGAGCCCCGCGTCGGGCCTCTGTACTGACAGCTCAGAGCCTGGAGCCTGTTTCAGATTGTGTGTCTCCCTCTCTCTGACCCTCCCCCGTTCATGCTCTGTCTCTCTCTGTCTCTAAAGTAAATAAACGTTAAAAAAAATTTCTTTTTTTAAATCCCAGTTCTGGCTGTGTAAAGAAGAAAGACAAATTTAGCGTGCTTTTTCATAGTGAGAGGGAAAAATAAACTAAACATTTGATTGAATATTTCTCCTCTATTTGATTAAGTGCTTTCATTAATTGTTTTACTTATATAAGTGTGTGTATAGAGATATACACACATTTTTTTTAACGTTTAATTTTTGATACAGAGCACGAGTCTGAGTGGTGCAGAACGTGAGGGACACAACAGATCCAAAGCAGACTCTTTTGACAGCAGAAAGCCCGATGCAGGGCTCCATCTCAAGAACATGGAGATCATGACCTGAGCCAAAGGCAGACTCTGATAGGACTGGAGTCAGCCAGGTAACCCTCAATTTAGTATTTCATTTCTTAGCATATATTTAGAGTGAAAGCTTTGTTATACCAAAGTTTCCAAGAAGAATTTATTGAGACGGTATAAGGCACTTAATTTTATCAGAAAAGCTGTTAAAATATTTTCAATTTATACAAGGATAAGTACCACACGTATCAATTATTACTATCTCTTAAATTTATACTTAGGAAGACGAAATTACCTGTCATGAAATAAAAAATAATAATGACAAATAAAGGACTGAATTGTTCTTCACAGGCTAGATGACAAGTGTCAAGAGAGTTAAAGCTAATGGGAGTTAGAACAGTCAGAGAAAGTTCATTGGAAAGGAGACTGTGAGCCAAGTCTGAATAACATAGGTTTACGCAAGAGGAACAGAAACTAAAAAGACAGTAAGGACAGCATGACGAACGGCTGAGAGATGGTGAAATCAACCCAAATAACTCAGAGGACAAAATCTGATGGCAGAGACATTAAAAACGGAGGTCCACACAAGGACTACGTGAATGTTCATAAGCAGCAGTATTAATAGGAAAGAAGTGGACACAACCTAAATGTCCATCAACTGATGAATGAACAAGGGCTTTAGCCCACAAGGGAGTACTGTTTGACAATAAAAATAAATGAAGCACTGATATAAGCTGTAACCAACACAGAAGAACCCAGAACACATTAAGTGAAGCTAGCTAGTCCCAAGGGACCACACATTGTGTGACTCCATTTATATGAAATATTCACAAGAGGCAACGCCATTGAGAGACCAAGTAGTAGACTGGTGGTTGCCTGAGGCGGGGGGGCAACGGGTGAGGGTTTCCTTTCAGGGTGAGGAAAACATTCTACTTGATGGCAGTGATGGTTGCATGGGTGTACACAGAGACAGTGAACTGTGCGTGGCAAATGGGTGACTTTTATAGTATGTGTTTTGTACCTCAAAAAACCTTTAAAAAAACCCAATGGCAGGACACAGAGAATGTTCTTAATTCTCGCCTTTTGGGCGTCTATACTACACATGATCTGAATATTTCCGTGCTTTGACAATATGTCTTAAAGGCAAAGAAAATGAAGGAAATGCCGAAGTTCAAGTGGTTTGTTAAGTGATCTTTCTGTACAAGTCATCCTGAAATCAATACGCATTCTTCCCAAAAGGGAAGATGAGAAATAAGACAATTATCTGAAACATTCCATTAAACATTATCTTATGATTTGATCCAGCTCGCATCATGGTAATAGAGATATCATTAAAATATTGTTTAGTAGGGGCAAAAGTCTCTTGGGCACCCGGGTGGCTACTTCAGTTAAGTGCCCAATTCTTGCTTTCAGCTCAGGTCATGATCTCACGGTTCATGAGACTGAACTTCACATTGGCTCTACACTGACAGCATGGAGCCTGCTTGGGATTCTCTCTCTCTCCTCTCTCTGCCCCTCCCCTGTTAACATGCACGCACACACTCTCCCTCACTCTTTCTCTCTCAAAATAAATAAATAAACTGTCACAAAAATTTTAAAGAAAGAACGAAAAAAGTCTCTCAATTTCTGTGAGGAAGGATAAAAAAGCCTCAAATTTCCTAAGAGTAAGTATTATAAGAAAACAATGTATAACACCAATAGGAGAAGAAGAGGCAGAAGTTTACGAAATAAATGCAATGTAAAGATACTAAAATCATAATAAATTAATTATAATGAAAATACCAAAGAAAGCGGTCCATGGAAATTGGTATCCTAAAACACTTTATATCATTTAACGAGCTATAAGTTAGGTGGTGACAGGTTACATTTACTACATACCAGACTTCTGATTTGACCTAATTTCTTCTTGAGATCCCGTGTTTCATCTTCTAGAAGAATTTATGATGTAACTTCTGGGGAAGCCTCTGACATAGACTGTTTCTTCAGAGTATCAGCCAGTTCTTGTTGAAGTTGTTTCACAACTACGTAATAAGACATTTCTGTTACAGATTTTCTAAACCATCTTATTATTAAATTATGTTAATAGACAACTCTCACATACGTACTTTGAGAAATATCAACACATAC
>NW_026057919.1:36955-68566 GCF_023721935.1 Panthera uncia
TTGGATGAGGACATTATGAATGTCACTAGTTGTTGCAGACAAATGCACTTAATCAAGAATATTATTTTATCCAGTGAAGCAAAAATGCCACCGTCCCCATGCCCCTCCGCAAAATACATGTGCTTTTAAAATCCTCTATAGTTTCCATGATGAACAGAGTTCAGTTTCATATATACATATATATATTTATACACACACACGGAGTAAAAGTAATAACTAAAACATAGAATGTATACAAATACATACACACATGTACTTCAAAATAACTAAAGAAGATAACTTAGAATTAGTTTTCTTATGAGCCATTTCTACCTCCTTTTGCTTGTAAAGGTGAATGTTTAGACTTCCATCTTGTAAGACTCTGGCCTTCTGATCTGGAGAAAGTTGCCACTGTCATTGCGCTCTTCTACAACCTGGAGACACATTTCATTATGATTCTGGTCTCATACCGTTAAAAAAAAAGTTCAAAAATTGAAGAGGAGAACTTTAAAAAAATGTTCAAAAGAACATGATCCCATGTTTAAATTTATTTTAAACCTAAATAATATATAGTCAAAGGGATATTATAAAATATATATGTATTGAACTATGTAATATTGATGGAAATACAGTTTTTATCAAAATCTGATTTACGTGATTTTTTGTGGCCTTCAATTCCATGTTTAGCGTTCTAAGAGCGAGTTGAACTTGTTTTCTTTCAACTTCTTTCTTATAAAAGTCTTCGTTTCTCCTTAACTTTTCCCTAATATTTTCATATAACATATCAGGATTTCTTCTTTCTTCTTCTTTTTCTTGTTTTAAGGTATATCTGCAATTACATGTGCTTCTTTTATTTTTTTTAATTCCTTTTTTCAACATTTATTTACTTTTTAAGACGTAGAGAGAAAGCATGAATGGGGGAGGCACAGAGTGAGAGGGGGACACAGAATCGGAAGCAGGCTCCAGGCTCTGAGCCATCAGCCCAGAGCCCGACGGTGGGCTCGAACTCATGGACTCCGAGATCGTGACATGAGCTGAAGTCGGATGCTCAACATACTGAGCCACCCAGGCACCCCTACATGTGCTTCTTTTAAAATTTCAAAAAAAGTTCATTTTATGATCTGGTTCCACAAATGTTGGCTTATTATTCAAATGAAAAATTACTATGATCTCCAATTGTTTTCCTTGTAGGGCTCATGTTTTTAATTTGTCACTTTAATCTCTTCCAAACCATATATACAGTTGAAAAAAGCCAGGAGAAAGCATTATGCAACTTAGTTTTAGTCAGTAATAACTCTGGTAGAGGTTGTAGGAAAAGAATTTTGAAATTATTCAGGAAAGTTAGAATTGAAAATTATCCCCTTTCCCACAGGTATAATTATTCCTCCATAGGACAGATAATTCAGTTTCTCATTAAAAGGAGAAGTTGCTGTTTATAAGCAAGTTTATCAATTTCCTGGAAATAAAATTTCCACTTGACGAAACCTTACATGTACCTCCAAAAATGATGTGCAGTGTAAGAGAGCATCTGTGGATGTTGTTTACACAACATACACGTGCACTGTCATCCAAGACTATGCTGACGAGTCTAATATCTGTTGCCTATAATTTTTGTTTCTTCTTCCACACTTGCAACTTACCTTGTTGAGGGTGATTACCTACTTTACGAATCACTTAAACGTCCCTTTTAGAACAACACAGGATACGTATTGATTAAGTAAACAATAGAGTAATATGACCTTTCAGCATACACTCTTGAATTAAATGTTATGACAGAGATGTTGAAAAAACTTATCAGTAATCACTTTCCGTATTACTTTTTTTTTAATGTTTATTCATTTTTGAGAGAGAAAGGGAGAGCCCATGCAAACGAAGGAGGGACAGAGAAAGAGAAAGAGGGAGGCAGAAAATCCGAAGTGGGCTCTGCACTGACAACACACAGCTCAATATGGGGCTCAAACTCACGAACCCTGAGATCATGACCTGAACCAAAGTCGGACGCTTGCCTGAACCACCCAGGCGCCCCCAGTTTACATTGTTTAAATTTTTTATTGAGAGAGAGATGACACAAGTGAGCGAGGTCAGAGAGAGAGCAAGAGAGACAGAATCCCACGACGGGCAGAGAGGGAGAGACAGTGAGAGAAGAGGAGCTCACCCGAAGTGGCGCTCGTGCTCACCTAAAGCCGGGCTCGAGCCCACCCAAAGCAAGGCTCAAACTCACGAGATCATCACCTGAGCCGAAGCCAGATGCTTAACCAACTGAGCCACCCAGGCACCCCCACTTTACCTTTTAACCCCTGCATGTTAAGAAGCAAACGAATCAATTTAGGGGAATTTTACTGTCTTGAGAAAATTGACCATTTTATAATCTGTTGGTAGATACACAAAGTAATATAAACTTTCCTGAGAACAATTTAAAAAATATGGATCAAAGACGTTTTTTTAAATTTTTATACTTTAACCAGATTATATTATATTGAAGAATTGATTCCAAGTAAGTAACCAGGCATGTAGAAACAGTTTTATATAAAAGACATTCCTGCCAGCATTAATTAAAATACTGAAAGATGAAAAACAAGCAGAATTCAATCTCTTCAATAATGATGTTTCTTGGACTATGGTGGACTTTTATATGGCCGTTAAAATTGTGATTTGGAATACACATTAAATTATAAGTATTCACTGTTAAGAACTTGCTGTGTTATTTCCAAGAATCGCACACCTCACAACACTAAACAAGTATACTTTCCAGGAAAATCCCATAAGGTAAGTCAGCAATTACAAAATTTCCCCTACACATCTGTAGTATAAAAGGAAACAGTTGAAACATTTCCTTCAAGCCAAGATGATATACCTCAAACAGCAGAATTCACGTTCCCATTCCACTTTTTGATGCTCTAACCGTGATATCATGTCTTTGGCTTCTCGTAGCTCGTTTTGTAGTGCACTAACCATTTTTTCCATTTTTGTCATTTTTCCCGTAAGAAGTTTACAGTGATTTTTTGTTAAGTTTCCTTAATTTCTAATAAGAAACACGTATATCTTGGATTTTCAAGAAGCCAGCATAATCTGCATCAGAGAAGAAACAGAAATAAAATAGATGAGTACTTTTTGCATATACAGGCCTGTGCCTCTTCAATTCACTCATTCACACATTGAATAAATATATACCTTCAATGGAAGATGTTACACTCAGCTCTACAGATACAATAGAGAAGACCCCTGGCTCTCGATTAGCTTAAAGTCTAGTGAAGGAGAAAGACAACTCAAACGGTAATTCTAAATTCAGATAGTTCCTATTAGAAGACAGAGTTCTGTGATCATAACTTGATCTAGATTGGGCCCAAGGAAGATAGATGTCCCTGAGGAAGAGATAACTATACTGAGGAATGAAGGTATGAGCAGGAGGCAATTAAGCAAAGGAGGAAGACAAGCACTCTCGACAGTCTAGAGCATGTGCCGAAGTTCCACTGTAATCTGCTTCTGGCCAAGATGGTGTAACACGTACTAATTGATCTTCCTACCTGAAGCAAGCAAAAACAGACAAAATACAATTTTAACATGATTTTCAAGACGCAGAACTTCAATGAAGGAACATGATCCCTGAAAACAAAACACGTTTGCCTAACACGTATGCCCAAGCTCACTGCCTTGAGAGTTTTCAGGCTATGACACAGGAGACATAAATTATTTAAGTAGATTTCATCAGACTCCTCGATTCGAGGAAGCAAAACTGAGAGTCTGGTGAAGTCAAGGCAGATAGAGACGACAGGTCAGCATCCAGGAGACGAGAAAGCAGGACACAGAAAGAACCCTGGGCATCTGCACAGGGTCCCCTTTGGCTATTCGGCAGAATAACAACCAGTGCATACATGGAAGGAAGTCATCAAGGGAAAAAAATCTGAAAAGAGTAGAGGAAACACTGCCTGGTGCTCCCACAGCACGAGGGACAGTATCTATTCACATTATCTAAATAGAAAAACTCATAATTGGCCTTAGGCTGATCACCACTCTGGATTCATCCAATAATTCGTAAGAGCAAGACCAAAGGATCCAACTTTTTGTAAGTAACTTATCTCCAAAGCATGAAGAGATAACTAGAGGCATAGAAGCTATTGTTTTAAAAACAAAATTGCACTTACAGAGATGTAAATTATGTTAGCCATGAATAATACGATGGGTAGGAATAAACACATTAGACATCACAAAACAAAAGACTGAAGTTTAACATTGGAAACCTGGGAGAAAACTTCAAGTGGGAAATACACACTTGCCCAAAGAGGCAGGGGAAAGGGACAGGAAAAAAAATGGCCCAAATCTTCCTAAACTTCATGAAAACTATAATCCCACCGACCCAGGAAGGATCTGTCTAGGAAAGAAGAAATGGAAGTCAACTTTTGTAATTTTCCTAAACTATATACGATGTGGTATAACATTACTGGAAGGGAGACTGTGATGCTGAAGCCATAGACTATAAACCCTAAACCAACCACTAAAGCAGCAAAACTGAAAAGTTCTAGCTAGGAAGCCTAAATAAATAAGTGAATAAATGAATGAATGAATAAATAAATAAATAAAACTGAATCATAAAAATTACTCGATTAAAAGAAAGCGGAAAAAGAAGAGAACGGGAACAAGGAGCAGTTAGGACAAAAGCAAGTCAAACAGCGTGATGACAGATTCAAATCAACTATCTCAAAAATCACAGTAAATGAAAACGGTCTAAAAGCCTCAACTAAAATGCAGACTATCGAATGGATAAAAAAGGAAGACTCAACTATATGCCACCTATAAAAAATGCACTTTAAATGTCAAGACAGAAATTTGTTCGAAAGACAGAAATATGGTATACCACACTAACACTTGACCAAAGAAGGCTGAGCTAGAGTGGCTCTATGAATACCAGACAAAACAGTTTCAAGCAAAAAATTATTACCAGCAATAAACAACAGGTCATTGTATAATCATAAAAGGGTCAATTAAGAGCAATCTTAAATGTTCATGTATCTGTTAATAGCTTCAAAGTACATGAAGCAAAAATTGATAGAACTGAAAAGAGAAATAGGCAAATTCACAATTATACTCTGATATTTCAATAGGCTCAACATCAGCAAGGGCATAGTAGACTTGGCCGCCACTATTCTTCTCAAGGATCTATGGAACACTTACCAAAAAAGACTACGTTCTGGGTCAAAAATAAATCTTAATAAAAGGAAGAAGTCAAGAGGCCTGAAGTCATAATAGTGTGTTCCCTGACCACAAAGCAATCAAATCAGAAATCAAGCACAAAAATATCTCTGGAAAATACTCAACTATTTGTGAACTACAGAACACATCGAAATATCCCCTGAGTCAAGAAGTAATGAAAAAAGAAAAAAAAGATTAGAAAGGATTCTGGACTGAATGAAAATGAAAACATAGTAGAATTTGTAGAGTCCTGTTTAGTACCACTCACATGAAGACTGATAGCACTGAATGTATACATTAAAAAAGAAGAGGGAAGTGCGGTGCTCCTTGCTGCCTTTGTGGCTCCTCCCCAGCTTCCCGAGCACCCCGCCCTGCCCCGCCCCACCCTGGCAGTGGCTGGAGAACAGGTGCTTTGTTTACAGGCATACAGCAGGCACTTAGCTGGGTGGGGGCGGGGTCCGCCACCTGCCAGGAATTGAAGGTGGGGGAGTAGCTGTAGGAGGCGACCCCCCTAGTCTGAGCTGGGCATGGGCCGGGCACCGGGCTCTGCTGGAGCAGGAGGCGGTGACGGTGGCAGAGGCATGGCCCTCTGGAAGGGAGAGCCCAATGCCTCTGCACCTGTCTCCCCTCCCTTCCTCTCCGACCCTGCCATGAGTTGTGTGTTCTAGCTCCCCATCTTTTTCTCTCTACCTACGTCATCACCCTTCTTCCGACTTCGCTTCCCAGCTTCTTGCGACCCTTTCTTTCATTAAGCCTCAGTTACTCAGGCTCTTTTCACCCTAGTCCTGCCGGAGACTTCATATGCCAGCAGTCTCTTTCCTGGGTTGTCCCCATCCTTCCCCTCTCCCCTCATCCTATTCTGGGCTGATGGCAGCTAGAAATCTTTCCTATTGCGTTTACCTGCAGTTTCCACCTGGCCCCGAAGCTTGGCGCAGATCAATTCCACCACACCCACGCTGAGAACGACCCCTAGGAGAACCACTTGTCCCATGGTGGTATTGGACAATATGTTCTCGATTTTCCTCTGGTTGCTTATTTTAGTCTGAATATTTGTTACTCTCCACTGCTATACTTTACAAACGTATGTTTTGGTTGCATGACAAGGAGTTAGAAATGAGCCAGAGACCATTCGCAGGTAAAGAGATTTACACATTTAGGATTAAAGGAAGAAAGGAGAAACAGAATTTTAAGAAGTTTAGATTCCTCAAAGTGTTTTGATATCTTTTGTGATCTGAGGAAGTGGGGATTACTGACCCTACACAGATTGACATTTTGGGAGAAATTTTCATGATGCTTGATTCGCTCTTGGAGTAACATAAACACAAGTTCTCAAACCTGCATATTCTCTCAGTTGGAACCAGCTGTATATCTGAATGTTCACTTTCATCAGAACTTGTATCAGAGAAAGAAGGGGGTCTGGTTCAACGAAAATGACTACGTCCGGGACCTGAAAAGGGTCATTCTGTTTCCTAATAGTGTATATGGCCGTTTTAGTGGGCACAGATCAGGGTTTTTACAGTTTACTTGGAGTATCCAGCACTGCGAGCAGCAGAGATAAGACAAGCATTCACGAAGTTGGCATTGAAGCTACATCCTGATAAAAAACAAAAAACTGTAAACAAAAACGAATAATTCTGGGTGCCTGGGTGGTTCAGTCTGTTGAGCGTCCAACTTCCGCTCGCTCGGGTCATGATCTCGCAGGTGGTGTGTTAGAACCTCACGTCGGACTCTGGGTTGATGGCTCACAGCCAGGGGCCTGCTTTGGATTCTGTGTCTCCCTCTCTCTGCCCTTAACCCATTTGCATTCCGTCTCTGTCTCTCTCAATAGTAAATAAACACTAAATAAATAAATAAATAACCAACCAACCAACCAACCTACCAACCAAATGAATAATCCTAACGTACAGAGTGATTTTCAAAAATAATTAGAGCATATGAAGTACTCAAAGATGAAGATCTGTAGGAAAATTATGACAAATACAGAGGAAAGAAACTTGCAGATGATCCAGAAGGTGGCCCGTATGAAAGCTGGGATTATGATCGTTATGATTTTGGTATTTATGATGATCCTGAAAGCATGACACTGGATAGAAGAGAATTGGATGCTGCTGTTCATTCTGGAGAACTGTAGTTTGTGAACTTTTACTCCCCAGGATGTTCACACTGCCATGAATTAGCTCCCACATGGAGAGACTGTGCTAAAGAAGTAGATGGATTACTTCGAATTGGTGCTGTTAACTGTGGTGATGATAGAATGCTTTGCCGAATGAAAGGAGTCAACGGATCTCCCAGCCTCTTCCTTTTTAGGTCTGGAACGGCCACAGTGAAATATCACAGGGACAGATCAAAGGAAAGTTTGGTGAGTTTTGCCATGCAGCGCGTTAGAAACACAGTGATGGAATTATGGACAGGAAATTGTGTTCACTCCATAGAAACTGCTTTTGCTGCTGGTATTGACCAGCTGATCACTTTTTGTTGCAAAGGAGGAGATTGTTTAACTTCATAGACACGACTCAGGCTCAGGAGCATGTTGGATGGTCTGGTTAATGTAGGATGGATGGACTGTGCCACCCAGGACAAACTTTGTAAAAGTCTGGATATTATGACAAGTACCACTGCCTATTTTCCTCTGGAACCACATTAAATAACAGAGAGAAAAGCAGCGTTTTGTCCCTTAATTCATTGGATGCTCGAAAAATATATTTGGAAATCGTGCATAGTCTTCCAGATTTTGAGCTACTTTTGGCAAATACACTAACGGATCGATTTGCTCATCATCAGTGGCTCTTATCATTTAGTTTCGGAAAACATGAAAATCGAAATGATCCTGAGTTGAGGGAACTAAAAACTCTAGTCAAAAGTGAACATATTCAAGTTGTCAAGCTGACTGTCCCTCTGCACCAGACATCTGTAGTAATCTCTCCTTATTTCAGCCATGTCTAGCAGTATTTAAACGACAAGGAACCAAAGAATATGAAATTCATCATGGAAAGAAGATTCTATATGATATACTACCCTTTGCCAAAGAAAGTGGTAATTCTCGTGTTGTCACAATTGGACCTCAAAATGTTCCTGCCGATGACAGGAACCGTGGCTTGTTGATTTGTTTGTGCCATGGTGTCCATCATGTCAAGCTTTATTGCCAGAGTTACAAAAAGCATCAAAGCATCTGTGTGCTCAGCTTAAGTTTGGTACACTAGATGGTACAGTTCACGAGGGACCCTGTAACACATATAACATTCAGGCGGATTCAACAACAGTGATATTCAACCAATCCGAGGTTCATGAATAAGAAGGACATCACTCTGCTGAACAACAGATCTTGGAATTCATAGAGGATCCTAGGAGCCTACAGTGACCTCCCTGACACCCACCACTTTCAATGAACTAGTTAAACAAAGAAACCATGATGAAGTCTGGATGGTTGACTTCTACTCCCATGGTGTCATCCATGTCAAGTCCTAATGCCAGAATGGAAAAGAATGGCCTGGACACTAACTGGACAGTTACTTTTGGCAGTATAGACTGCCAAAAGTATCATTCTTTTTGTGCCCAACCAAGTGCTCAGAGATACCCTGAGATAAGATTCCCCCCCCTCAAAAACCAAATAAATCTTTTCAGTATCACTGTTACAATGGCTAGAAGAGAGATTTGGGGTCTGGGATTTCTACCTCAAGCCTCCACAAATCTAATGCTTCAGACCTTCGATGAAAAAGTTATACAAGGGGAAAATGACTGGGTGATTGAATTTTATGCTCCTTGGTGTGGACCTTGCCAAAATTTTTCTCTAGAGTTTAAGCTCTTGGCTAGGATGATGAAAGGAAAAGTGAAAGGTGGAAAAATAGACTGTCAGGCTTAGGCTCAAACATGCCAGAAAGCTGGCATCAGAGACTATCCGACTTTTAAATGTCCCTATGAAAAAGCAAAGGGAAACATTTGGGAGAGCAAATAGATGCCAGAGATGCAAAAGTAATCGCTGCCTTACTAAATGAAAAATTGAAAAATTTCCACACTCGTAGAGAGAGAGATAAGGATGAAATTTAATGATGTGAAGATGAAGAAAAAAGAGAAAAGGAATTCTAACACATGACATCAGAGGATCATCTTTGTATGATGTCTCTACATTCTGGGTCAGAATAAAGGAACAATATCTCGGAAATGTAATTGCACCATCTGAATTCTGTACAACATTGGTATAAATGAAGGGTCTGCAAGCTTTTTTTGTAAAAGGCCAAACTGTAAATATTTTAAGCTTTGTAGACCATGTACTTTTGTCACATACGCAAATAAAGACCTCTATATAAAATCTTAAATCATAAAACTCGTAGAAGAAAACATAGGATAAAAGCTCCTTGACATAGATCTTACCAATGAATTAGGATAGGACATCCAAAGTACAAGCAATGAAAGCAAAACCAACCAATGCAATCAACAATGTTTCTGCACAGCAAAAGAAACAAGCAACATGACGGAAAGGCAACCTATGGAAAGGATGAAAACATTCGCAAGCTACAAATATGAAAAACGTCAATATCTAAAATGTGTAAGGAATTCGTACAATTCAACAGCTAAAAATAAATATAATTAAAAACTGGGCAAGGCACCTTAAAAGACGTCTCTCAAAACATATTCAAATGGCCAAGGGTACACAAGAAAGTGCTCGATATCACTATTCATCAGGAAAATGCAAATCAAAACTGCAGTATATAGATATCACTTTGACCTATTAAAATGGCTATTGTCAAAAAGACGAGATATCGTTGGCAAGGATGTACAGGAAAGGAATTCCTTGTACTCCTGTAGGACTGTAAATTGGGACAGCCACTATGTAAAACAGTATGGTGGCTCCTCAACAAACTAAAAATAGAACCTCCATATGAGCCAATAATCCCATTTCTGGGTATATATCTTAAAGACATGACATCCTTACCTTGGAGAAATAGCTGCAGCCCTATGTTTAATGCAACATTATTTACGACAGTCAAGAAACAACCTAAGCATCCATCAGTGGATCCATCGATTAAAAAATATGGTATACATTTACAATGGAATATTTTCAGCCACAAACAAGAAGGAAATCCTGCCATTTGTGGCAGCATGAGTGAAACTTGAGGGCTTTATGCTTAGTGAAAAGAAGTCAGACACAGGAAGTCAAACACTGTATGATCTGACTTATATGTGGAATTAAGAAAAAAATGCGTGAAAAACAGAAAAGACTGGTGGTTGCCGGGGTTAGGCTTTGAGAAATGGGTAGATATTGGTCAAAGGGTACAAACTACCTGTTACAAGATTAATAAATTCTGGGGATTTAATGTGCAGGATGGTGATTACAGTGAACAATACTATATCCTATCATTTGAAAGTTGCTACAAGACTAGATCATCACAAACAAGAAATGATATTTATGTGAGATGATGGAAGTATTAACACTATTGTGGTAAGAATTTGACAATATAAAAGTGTATCAAATTAATACAGGTACACCTTACAGTTACACAGATGTGTGTTACTTATATCTCATAAATCTGGAAAAACTTCAAAAATTCAAAAGTACTCATATGTCATTATCTATCGCTCAAAAATAAAAATCATCTGATTAGTTATGCTTTTGTTTAAAAAAAATGGTTTGTGGCGCCTGGATGGCTCAGTTCAAGTGTATGACTTTGGCTCAGTTTGTGATCTAAGGGTTTATGGCTTCGAGCCCCACATCGGGCTGTGTGCTGACAGCCCAGAGTCTGGAGCCTGATTTGGAATCTTTGTCTCCCCCTCTCTCTGCCCCTCCCCAACTCTCACTTTGTCTCTCTCCAAATGAATAAACATTAAAAATATTTAAAAAAATGATTTGTTAATTTTGTATACTTTTAGCCTAATATCTAATCCTAATAGAAAAAAATGGGGGATTCACCAAAAAGAAAATTATAATTCTGTTTTCATGGACTAAATGCATGCAACAGAATATTATTACCATACAGCTATGTACATTTCCAAAAAATAATGAAATTTCCCACAGATTATTTAGGACTTAAACATGAGTCCCGAAGAGCACCAAAAACAAAAACAAAACTAACAATTGTGGGTTTTTTTTTTCCAAAAAAACTGTTATACAGATAACTTTTCTCATGGAAATAACATCCAAGAAAAGAAGAATCTTTCTGAAAGCAATTATCAAACAATTCCTCTTGACTCAAACTTCAAAAATGAATCTGTAATTATAGAATTTGAAATAGCTTTCATTTTGAACCCAGTCAATAGAAGCAACTTTTAAGTAGAAAATATCTGGTGAAAGCCACCTCAAACTTAGAAAAAACAAAACAAAACAAAACAAAAAGAAACCCTAACACGTAGCCATGGTAAAAAGAAGCCACCAGAACCAGTTTTAAATGTGTTAATCAATGTGCACCAGCCCTACTCACCAACCAATCCATTTCAGCTCCTTCCTTCTGAAAGATAGACAATAAAGGACAAAAATCACTGCAATACATATGCTTCAGTGTCCCAACCAATCCACAACAGTCTCACCCAAATAAGCATGGTGATTCAGATGATGACAAACCACTTAATTTTCTGAAAGTCCTCCAATCCTTAAACTCCACTCTTCCCCAAACCCTGTATAAGAATAGCAGACTGCTCTGTTAGAAAAGACTATACCTAGCCAGCATAGCTCGCTCTTATTTGTAAGTGATCAATTCCAACTTCATCTTTTTATTTCAGCTACTGAGGGCTCATAATCCTTTGGCAAGAATTTTTAAAGTCGTATAATAATTTGCCCCCATATTTTAGTTTCCTTAATAAATATAAAGGAAGTTTGCTATTCCTTTGATACATTTCACCATAATTAAACCTAACATAAATACAACTAAAAGAATAAGTAGCAAGTAAACACAATATTGGGCTCCCCAAAATCCAAAAACTGTATATAACTGGCAGGTTTAGTTGTCAGAATGAACCCACGCCAAACTTTGTCAAAGTGGGGACTAGTATTATGTTAAAAACTATACACACAAGTTAAACTCCGTTCACTCAATAAACATTATTGAATAAGTACTACATAGACTAGAACATTTTCTAGGCACTGAGGACATGGCAATGAACAGATAACAATCCTACTCATGAGTGAAGTAAACATACAATAACAATAAGCTACACAGGCAAAATATACAGTATTAGAGGAGAAAAACTAAAGCAGAGAAATCACATTTTGATGTGTTATAGGGAAAAGGGTAGTTGAAATACTAGTCAGGATGGCCAAGAAAGGCCGTGCTGAGAAAGTGACTTTTAAGCAAAAACCTGAAAGGAAAAACAAACAACAAAGGAAAAATCAAGCCATGAGGTATCTGAGGGAAAGCATTCCAGACAGAGTCAACAGAAAGTACGGAAGTATGTCCAAAGTACTTAAAGAGTAGTGAGAAATCAGTATGGCTGGACAGAATGAAAGGGGTAGAAAAGAGTTCAAATCAGAGAGAGGAGACACCTGATCATATACAGGCCTTGTCGGCATTAGGAAGAGTTTGGGCATGTACTCTGAGTGAAATGGGAGGCAATTCGGCTTGGAGCAGAGGAAGGACACAATCCGACTTATGTTTTACTAGATCCAATGTGTTTAGAATTAACGGAAATCGGAAAAACAAAAGGAAGAAACAAACAAACAAGACCATTTAGTTATCTATTACACCAATATAAACAACAGATGACAGTCTATTGGTCATGGAAGATGTGTTTGGATTCTCGATATATTTGAAGGAAGACATGACAAGACTTGCTGACAGATGAGATGTGATGTGTATGAAAAAGAAAAAGAAAATAGAAGGAAAAAGTGAAAGGAAAAGAAAAAAAGACAGGAGTCAAAGACACCAAGTTTTGTAGCAGAGCAACTCATAGAACTGTTATTAATTAGGAAAGACATGAAAGGCAAATATTAAGAAGGAATATCAGGAGTTCAATTTGGGACATGTTAAATTTGCAATAGCTATCCAGAAAGAGATATCAAGTAGGCAGTTTGATATGTGGGCCTGGAATTATGGAGAGAGATCCGGGATGGAGATATAAACTTGAGGATCATTAGAATATACAAGATAGTAAAAGTCAAGAGAAGGAAAATCAAAGGCAAATTCCTGGAAGACATCAATAGGTTAAAAGGTGGGGGACTAGAAGAAACAAGCAAATCAGGCTGAGGTGTACAGACTAGAAAGGCAGCGGGAAAATCAGGTGAGTGAGTGATATCCTATAAGCAACATGGAGACAGAATTTTGGAGGAGAGAGTTTTCCATTGGGTCAAATATTGCTGAAAGGTTAAGTAAAATGAGATGTATGAAATTATGTTTAGATTTATTAAAGTGAAAATCGGTGGTAACCTTGAAAAAACAATTCTGGAGGAGAGGGAAAATTGCTACAATGAATTCAAGAGTGGATGTGAGGGAGGGAAGTCAGGATCAAAGAGTGAAGAAGGCTCTTGAAGGATTTCATAGCTAAGCGGAATGGTCATGGTTGATCTAATTTTCTATTATTGCTGTAGTTTTCAATTGTTACATAATGATTAGGTAGTATTTTTGTAATATTTGGAAGTCTTAAAAATTGCATATATGTAACAGTAGTTTGTTGTTGGTTTTTTTTTTTTTTTTTGCTTTTTTGAAATACCAGACCAAGGTACTAAATAACTCACACAATTATACACTGAGAAGACTCCTTAAAAATTTTCTAGATATATGATATTATATAAGCTGATTACCATTTTTCTCATGCTTAGAAAGACCACAGAAAAACTAAGTTTCAAGGGCAGTATTTCATGCTTGATAAAAATTATTGAACTCTAAGGGCACATGGGTGGCCCAGTCCACGAAACATCCAACCCTTGATTTCGGCTCAGGTCATGATCTCTATGTTCTCTAGCATCGAGTTCTGCACTGACAGCATGGAGCCTCCTTGGGATTCTCTCTCTCCCTCTCTCTTTGCTCGTCCCCCACTCATGTGTTCATGCTCGCTCTCTCTCTCTCAAAATAAACAAACATTTTTAAAAAGTCACCCAACTCTAGGATATTTTACACTATCCAAAGTAATTATTCATATTAAAATTTTATACACAGAAGAAAAGGGGTTGGGAATGCAGAAAATAGTCCCACTTTGTAAACTGAATTGTCACAAATTGTATAACATGAAGGTACTGTTGAAAAATTTGGTGTGGTTCATGTTGAAATATATTCTCTAAAAAGGCAGGATAATGGCATGCAAGCAAGGTACCTTTATAAAAACGATTCATTGCATTACCAGCATCTTGGTTTATAGCACAGGGGCCATGAAATGTTTATATAGAATATGAGACATGTTGCCACGTGAATCCTCTTGGCAATATTCAGATTAAGTTGAGGGTCCAACATTGGAGCACTCATGCACTGGGAAACAAAACCAAAAATCTAATAATTAGCAATTTTGTTGGTAAACTGCCAGTTTAGCAGGGAACTTCTGTTTGCAATTCAGTAGATATTAAAAGTATTCTAACAAAATGTGCATAAGACATGACATCAAACCAAACCAAATGCTTTAAATATACTTTGTTAAACCATCAGTACACATAGACCTAAATTCATTTTTTATTTTTTATTTTTTTTATCGTTTATTTATTATTGAGACAGAGAGAGACAGAGCATGAACGGGGGAGGGTCAGAGAGAGGGAGACACAGAATCTGAAACAGGTTCCAGGCTCTGAGATGTCAGCACAGAGCCCGACGCGGGGCTTTAACTCTCGGACCGCGAGATCATGACCTGAGCCGAAGTCAGCCGCTTAACCCACTGAGCCACCCAGGCGCCCCTAAATTCATTTTTTAAAATGGTCACATGCCCCATTACTTTATAGAAGTGAAACTTTACTTCCTTATTAATGAATTGATATTTAGCCTATCTCTGGGGCCCATAGGTGGCTCAGTCTGGTGAGCATCTGACTGTTGATGTTGGTTCAGGTCATGATCTTGTAGTCGTGAGATCGAGCCCTGTGTTGGCCTCTGCACTGTTAACGTGGAGTCTGCTTGGGATTCTCTCTCTCTCCCTCTCTGTCTCTGCTCCCCCTCGATGCTTGGGCTCCCGAGTGTGCACATTCTCTGTCTGTCTCTCAAAATAAGTCAATAAACATTTAGACTATCTCCAAATGTTTGATATGGGAATGCTATAATAAATATCCTTCACATATACATGTAACATATTTATATAAGTAACCTTAATATATCTGTCCTATTTTGTATATGTAATAATATATAATAAATGCTCTTATAGTGTGGTGTGTGTGTGTGTGTGTTTGCATGTGCAGGCGCATGTGCTTGCTTATAGAAGTCACGTATTTCAGAAGGACCCAGTCCTGGCAATGAAACCATTAGAATAAACGGATGACCTACCTGAAATATTTTTCTCACGTTATATTATTTATTTCTGACAGTGACAGAGACAGAACACAAGCAGGGAAGGGGCAGAGAAAGAGGGAGACATAGAATCTGAAGCAGGCTCCAGACTCTGCTCTGTTAGCACAGAACGTGATGCAAGGCTCAAGCTCGTGAAGTGCAAGATCATGACCTGAGCCAAAGCTGGATGTTTACCTATCGGTGCCACCCAGGTGCCCGACATATTTGAAATTTTGAAATACACTGCTAAATCACCTTTCAGAAAGGAGTTACCAATTTCATCCAGCCACAGGGTCTAAGAAGGTCATTTTCCTCACAATTCCTAACTTTGGTTATTTTTTTAAATAAAATATTTATCACTATGACTGCAAAAAACACTATCGCACTGGTATTTACATTTTTCTCATTAGCACGTAGGATGAAATATCTCCACGAAAAATACAAAATTTGTTCATCATGAACATTAGCTCAAACTACAAAAGTTTGTTGCATAGGAAAATGATGATTACCTACTATTTAAATATTGCTATAGGCTTACCTATCAGAATCTTTATTTTCTGTAATAGGCAATTGATGGTTATCAGTTTTTCCATTCTGTCTTTGTGGAATTAATCCAGCAGCTGCAGCATCATGTATGTTTTCTGATACTTCCATGTCACTTCCTCTGTGCTGCTTTTTTTCTTCAACCTTTAATGGAACTTGATACTAAAGGTAATTGTTACTTTAGTCAATAAAAAGAAATTTTTTTCATTAACTTTATCAGTTGACACTTTGTCATAAATTCAATGGAGGAAAATATTTTGTGTTTACTTTATCATTACAAGTAATTGTAATTTTTATAAACTCGGCTTCATTTCTGATGGAATTTAAAAAAAGCAGAAGTTACCAAAATTTTCTAAAAGGGCTTTCTTAATTTTGTACTCTTATTCATATCCACACTTTGCTACTGAGAATTCCCCACCCACCCCCACCCCATCTGACCAAAAGATACAAAGAAATAAAAAGACAAGAGACAAAATTTGTCCTTTTCTATCCTTACCACCTGGGTTTAACACAACAGCCAGATTTAAAACATGTGACATGGAGGTGCTACTGTAACAATACAAGGAAGATTTCCCCTTTCTGCATGGAGCTATTCTTTCCCTGACTGCCTTTTACAATTCTTTTTCTTTTGGAACTTAAGGTTCTCAAAAAAAGTGACAGTGTCCCCTAAATTTATGAACCAAAGTTAGCCACAACACAAAAGGGACAAAGTGAAATGGACGTTAGGGTGGAATTCTACGAAATTAGTAATGGTCTCCAAATCTCACATTCAATAACCATAAAACTTTATAGGGAGAGGGTATAAAAGTAATGATCACCTTTAATCCCATTTGCTACTGATAATGCGAGTAAAACTCAAAAAAGTTAAAAGATTTGTCCCAAGTTCCTAAAGTGGCATTACCTAGCATTTTATGGCACCAAAAGAGATGACACGATTCTTGAATGCTGAATCAGAGAAATGACCACAAATTCATTAAATTAGTCAGATGCATGAAAAGTGTGACTTTGGCACAGTAAATTAATACCTTGATAGGGGACAAGGAAATTAGCTACTTATTCTTTTTAAAGGAGGGTATCTCTAGTCTTTGTCTATTTCTAAAGTCCACACATTTCAAAACTCAGTTTTCTCCCTTAGAGTTAAATACTGAAGGTTTGCTGAAGGTTTATGCTACCTACATGGTAAAAATCATACAGGCCACAAGGTATCATACGCTATTGAACATAAAGTGAAGGTTTGACTCAACAGAAACATCTGAGAATGAGATTAAAAAATGTGAAAAAAGGGGTGATAACACAAATAGCTGTTATTAAGCCTATCTCAAAGGGGTCATGTTGAAATTCTAAGTTCCAAGATTTTGAGTAAAGCAGACAAGACTGCCTATATTTGTGGGCAATAAGCTTAGGAATTCCCTGAGCCTGAACTGATGGGTTAACCAGGCATAGAAAATTACAAAGCCATAGGATGCTCACACCCAAGTTTAGGTAAACAATATTAGATATCTAGGTATAGAGAGGACGGGGCAAAGTCTCCAAGACCAAGGTGTGAGAGGTAAACAAGATTAGATATTCAGGAGGACACATTCCCCAATTTAGTACTATGGCAGAAAGCTGCTTTCACAGGAAGGAAGGACCAAATGAGGTAAACAGGTAAGTAGTGCTATAGGCTGTAGGCTGCAGGGTGAAGATGCCCAGAGGGGAGCTAATTAGCAAAAGAAAGGTGCCTTGTGGATCCTGAGGTAGCATCTGTCTTCTCCCCTAGACTAGCTAAGATAAGCAGAGAAGCTGCCTCAGGTCAGCTGTTAACAACCATTTGCCAGGCACCAGGATTTTGTTTTATATTGACCCAAACACCTAACACCCTACATCTTGAAACCCCCTTTCCCTCATGCCCATGAGTTCATGTTCACAGATTGTCTCTTTGTGCACGTCCATCACTATGTTTGGAAGCCTTCTGATCCTATTAAAAACAGCAAGGACCCTTAATCCGGGCTCCTGTGTTCTCCGGGACATTAGCTGTCTCTCCCATTGTAATCCTGCATCCCGCTGCTGTCTTGCTAGACAAGCAAGAACCCTAGACCCAGAGTCTACAGACACATACTGAAGCAATACATAGATTGCTTTAGCTGGGAATATGTGTTTATATTCCTTCTCTTAGTTATTGCTTCTTTCTCATTTTATTATGGAAATGCAATTTATATTTAAGCCAATATATTAAAAAAAACAACAACCTGGAGATAATTATGTTTTTTAAGCAGTTTCTTTATGGTTATTCTGGTTCGTGAGGTCACATGGTACTTATATAGCTAAGTTAATTTCCCAGTTCTTATACTACTTGGAAGACTGACACAGAAACTTTAAGGTAAACAAATCACAAGAATGTTTCCCTGAACTCCTATTTGTTAGATAGCAGAAATAATCTATTTCCAGACACATTTACTTATTTAGACAATTCCATTGTATGCACACTCTTGTTCTCTTGAGTGGAAATCAGAATCGATCAGATAATTGCTAAAAAGAAAAAAAAAAAACAATACAAGAGTAACAGCAAGGCGGACCTCCTTCTCTTTTGGAGGTTGAACTTTCTCTCTTTCCAAAGACAGGAACTCTACTTGTGACATGCCTATCTCATTCTTAAACCTTTGCATATCTTGATGTAATTCTTCACTTAGATGTACTTCAGATGCTGGAAAACTAGATGCTGAAGAAGAACTCACAATTTCTAATTCAGAATCAATACTTTTATAGTTATGATTACTGTCATTATCTGCATATAATGGCTTCTGGAAAAAAGTCTTGTACTGGTTTTGTTTTCTCGTAAGTGTTTGTGACAGCAGAAATATCATGCTTTTTTGTTTGAACCATGTGCTTCACATCGCAGCAGGCAAGCCACAAATCAAAAAGTCTCTCTGAATCACTAGGCTGAGGTCTGATTTACAATCGGTGAACGTGCTCGCTTCGGCAACACATATACAATCGGTGGTATTTTGGTTCATATTTTTTGCCAATAGCATGTCAAACTCTCTTGGCCTTCTTTCACTTTAAATGTAACTAGTGGGTTCCTTGTTTTTTTATTTTCTATATCATTTAAAAATCCTCATTGTTGTTCAAAAGGTGCTCAGTGTCTGGTTTGTTTTCATTTCCATAGTCTGATTTACTTTCTTTCTTTCTTTAATTTGAAATTTATTGTAAAATTTGTTTCCATACAACACCCAGTGTTCATCCCAACAGGTGCCCTCCTCAATGCCCATCACCCAGCCTCCCCTCCTTCCCATCCCCCATCAACCCTCAATTTATTATCAGTTTGTAAGAGTCTCTTATGGTTTGGCTCTCTCCCTCTTTAAGGTTGTTTTTTTTTTTTCACTTCCCCTCCCCCATGATCTTCTGTTAAGTTTCTCAGGATCCACAAAAGAGTGAAAATGTATGGTATCTATCTTTCTCTTTATGACTTATTTCACTTAGCATCACACTCTCCAGTTCCATCCACGTTGCTAAAAAAGGCCATATTTCATTCTTTCTCATGGACAAGTAGTATTCCATTGTGTATATAAAGCACAATTTCTTTATCCATTAGTCGGGTGATGGACATTTAGACTCTTTCCATAAATTTGGTGAATGTTGAAAGTGCTGCTATAAACATTGGGGTACAAGTGCCCCTATGCATCAGCACTCCTGTATCCCTTGGGTAAATTCCTAGCAGTGCTATTGCTGGGTCATAGGTTAGGTCTATTTTTCATTTTTTGAGGAATCTCCACCCTGTTTTCAGCGTGGCTGCACCAGTTTACATTCCCACCAACAATGCAAGAGGGTTCTTGTTTCTCCACATCTTCCCCAGCATCCATAGTCTCCTGATTTGATCATTTAGCCACTCTTGACTGGTGTGAGGTGATATCTCAGTGTGGTTTTGATTTATATGTCCCGGATGATTTGCTTTCATTTAAAGAAAGCTTAGAAGATGACTGGCAAGCATATTCTGGGGACCCAGAGTATGAATGAGAGAGAATGACATTTTCAAGACTAGGCTCTTTTTGTTCAGGAAATGCCTGAAATACTACCGAGACAGACACTCCAAATGCATCTTCTTCCTCACAGTCAAGTACAGTATTTGTCCAATTCGAAAGTATTTCCTTTCAGTTGGATCCTCCTTAGAGTGACCCCATGGTGGTTCTTCTTCAAGATGAGTAGGAATGCTGTACTGTTAACAAATTTCACCAAACTTCAGCTTTCACTCACTGGTGATGAGTTTTAAGCTATTTTTCCAGTCTAATTTGCCTTATTTGATCCACATTTCCACAAAGTTTTGCATAGAAGAATGTCTTAAATTATAGAGACATATCATGCTCCCTATCACATTCCTTATTCATTGCTGGTCCATGAGTCATTTTTTGCAGTTGCATAAACGGATGGTTAATTTCCTTGTTTTAAATTTCACGTCTTTTCTGGCAGGGTACATGTTTGTAAAAACACCTTATCCTTTAGTAATCAAGTACGGACAAAGAAAAATGAGAAAGTAATTACAATTTTACTGTTAACTTTCTTCATCTATGTTTAGCTGTTCCCAATTCACTGGATTGTAACTTCCTGTAAGAAGTGAAAACTAACTTGCCTTAGCCTAAGGCAGAAGAAAAATATGAACTCGTAAACTTAAACGTCAGTTTTTGGAACTAAAAAATTCATTACATGTTAAATCGACCAAAAAAATAAGTTAGATGATTTTTAGTTACAAACCTTAAAAACTATTTAGCTTACCATCCCTTATAATGAGCACTAAAGTGCATTTGAGTACTTTTTAAAGATTAATAACTAGACAATTGCAAAACTTTAAATTATTAGCAGCCAAATCAATTATTTTAGAGAGAAAGAAATACACTGGCAGTGTGAATCGGCTTAAGAGTCTCTCTCTCACCCTGCTCTCACCTACCCACCTGCTCTGTCCTCACTCTCTGTCTCAAAAGAAAGAATTAAAAGAAAAAGAAACCACAAGGAACAGAAAATACATTTACACGATGGTACTCTATTTATTGAAAAATATCTGTGTGTAAGTGGACTCCCACAGTCCAAACACACCTGATTCAAGGGTCAACTGTATACCTTTATGATGTCTCCAATAAGAGATTACCAGAACTTAACATAGTGCCAAATTAGAAAATCAAAAACCCATTCCTACTTTCCCATTATTTTCTGGACCCTACGACCATTTTATTGGCCTTCAGACATCTTCACATTTAAAACAAATATTCTTGGGGGGCCTGGGTGACTTAGTCGATTAGGCGTCCAACTTTGGCTCAGATCATGTTCTCATAGTTCATGAGTTCAAGTCCGTCTTTGGGCTCCTTGCTCTCAGTGCAAAGCCTGCTTCGGATCTTCTGTCCTCCCACCCCACTCTCAACAATAACAAACATTCACCAAAGTATCATCAATATTTAGTAATTCACTAAAAGCCACTGTGATCATTTTGTTTTCTATTTCTATAGAACCCTTTACAGGTTACAAAACATTGCCACATTTGTTCATTACTCATAACCAAGAGATTGGTTTTGGTGCCATTTTTAGGAACGAGGTGATTGACCTTGAGGCAAGTTTTTCCAAGATCCCACAGCTAGGAAGTGATGGAACCAAAATGCTAGCATGTCTTTGATTTCAACTACAGTGCATTTAGCATTATGCAGCAGCTGCGTGGATCTAAGAGATCAGGACTTTTTTTTTTTTTACCTCCTTCCCTAGTTGTCACCTTAGAATAGGTCATCATTACTTTACTTATATTACTACAAGTATGACTTCGATGTTATTTTAATCATTCAAAAGTCAAAGTCAAAGCATCTCTTGGATGTTTTAACATCAGGCCATGCTTATACTTAAAAATAAGAAGACAGTACCTCAGGAAGAGAAGGTGATTCTACATCTTCCTCTTCTCCTAGTTCTAATGCTAGCATCATATCTAGAGAATACGGTCACAGATAAATTAATGAAAACATGAGTTAATATGAATTTTAAACACATACACAAGTCTATCTCCATTCATGAATATTTCAATAACATAAAAGCAATAGCAGAAAAGATGTTCAGGGGGTTCCAGATTTTCCGGAAGTAAAAAGGGGTAGTACTTGGGATACTTCTAAAGAAAGCAAGAGAAAAATATCTTCATGAATAAAGGATAATATATTTGGATCTACATACTTTCAGATTTTTCTCGTACTAGCATTTAATCATAGGAAAACAACTCACAGAGATTCACTAGCTTACCACTTCTGTCATTTTTATGCACTGCACCAGCAGAAGTCAAACTGCCATTAACTGTTTGCTCTGGTGGCACATTTTCAATAATACCAACACCATCTTCCTTTGCTTCCATTGCTGACTTTGATGTTCCTTCCTAGAAAAACAGCACAAAACAAAAACCCAACTTCAGAAAAATATCACATTAATTAATTTGGTCACGCACTCACCCACTCAGAAAGACAAGCACATACTGTATCTGTCAAGTCATAGCCACGATCCGGGGAAGAGCTGGAAATATAAATAAAAGACAGAGTCTGTTCTATATGCTAGTAGTGGCAGAGATGCATGAAAACTGGTAAGGACAGAAAAATAGCATCCACTAGTTCTGCAAGGGAAGTGTATAACGTACAGTGAACGCACAAAGGAGAAAACACTTACATTTGGGAAGCTCAGCAAATGCTGGCAAGATAAGGCTGTATCTTAAAAGACAGACAAAGTGCGCAGGGAGAATGTGAAGGGCATTCTTTAATGGCAAAAAATCAAGTATGAAATAATATAGTGACAACACCTATGCGATATGGCAAAACTGGAACAGAGTTATTGACACTGGGATAGATAGAGATTACTGAAACATCAGGACGAAACCACAAAAAAAAAAAAGAGCAGTGTTATGCTAGAACATGAATTTTCTCCTTCAGATAAAGGGGATCCATTGAATAAGCAGAAGAGTGACATCGTCACATGTATATTTTAGAAAGGTCACTCTGGTAGCAATGTAGGAAGAACGTAAAGGAAGCAAAACCAGAAGAGTACTGCAAAATTATAGGTGAGAAAGTAAATTACAGAAATAACATATGAAAAATGGTAAGCAGGTACAAACTATCGAATGTGGTGAGTGACAGCATGCGGTCATTTCAGGGAAGTTCGGAGTCCAGGACTTTTCCTGTTTCAGGGATGCTATTTATTAGGCTAGGGAACACATGACAGAGCAGAATACAAACAGGGAAGAGGAAAGGGAAAGGGTCAAAAACAATGCCTTTAAACTAAGGAATATTAAATTAAAAGTACCCAGGGGACTTCCAAAGAAAATGTTAGGGCTGCCTGAATGCCTCATTCAGTTAGCACCTGACTCTTGATTTTGGCTCAGGTCATGATCTTGCAGTTCATGGGTTCAAGCCCCCATCTGGTTTTGCGCTGACAGTGCAGGGTCTGCTTGGGGTTTTTTCTCTCTCCCTCTGTCTCTTTTCCCCTCCCCACTTGTGCTCTCTCTGTCTCTCTCTCCAATTAATAAATGAATAAACTTTAAAAAAAGAAAAACAAAGAAAATTCAGATCAATACACTTCCTGTAAGAAAACACCATCATAAATATCAATAAAACATATTAAACTGATATAATAATGCAAACTTACACAGAACTGTGAAATTGCGAAAAGGAAAGTAAAATGAGGCAGGAGGAGTAAAGATGGCAGAGGAGAGGGATTAGAATTTCCCTTGTCCTTCAAACACAGCAGTATTAAGGTCAAAATACTTGGAATACCAGGAATACAGGCTGCAGAGGGACAAAACAATCTCCACAGGTGCAAAGACACAGGTTGGCGGGACAGTAGGGTGTGTATGCGGTTGGGAGAAATAAAATGGTCCGCACAGGCATGGAGTGGTGGAAGCCCTTTGGTGGAGAAATGAAAAGAAGGTAGAGAGAGAGGCTGTGGGAAGTGTATTTGGATATGAGAAAACCTGTCCAGGCACAGAACAAGGAGAGGTCCAGAGAGCCAATTCTACTTGGCAAAACAGCCTTAGAAGCTAAAAAACAGAATTTTCAAGGTTGCCAGACTTTCTCTAGAAAAGAGCTACCACCTCCCATGCCTGGTGGGGAGGGAGCCGCCCCTAGGCTTGGTAGCAATCTCGGGGCTACACTGGGAGAGAACACCTTGAGTATGGTGGAAAGGGGAGGTATTGCCCTGCCAAGGGAAAAAGATCCTGCAGACATGAGCCAGAGGCCCTTTGTCAACAGGGCAGAGTGGTGCTACTCTAAAATCAGGTCTGAGCAAAGCGGGATCCTATAGGGTTTTGAATCCCAGCTCAGTGATCAGGGAGCACAGGAGACTTTACAGCAAGGCAAACCGAGCCCTCAGGATATTCTGTGAGGATGGCCTAAACGGTAAGCTTTGAGACACGTTGTGTAGGCAGGAGAGATTGGGGTGTCGCCATTTTTCTCCCCATGACCAACATCGTGGGGTTTCAGGGAACGGACAGTGAGCCTCAGTGGAGGCAGGCCAATTACACAAAATCCTGCCTCTCTGTGCCTCGTAACTGCTTCTCTATGGGAGTGAGATTGACACTGATGGGACCAGACAGCCCCTCCCGTAGACCGGGACAGCCACCTGTCCTATGCACCAGTAGACAACTCTCCTCTGGTTTTGTATCTTTGTTTTCATTTGAATTATTATTCTTTTTATCTTTTCTTCTCTTTTTTAATGTTTGTTTCTTAATTTTGAGAGAGAAAGTGAGTGATCAAGCAGGAGAGGTGCAGAGAGAGGGAGAGACAGAAGATACAATTATGGACAAAGATGAAGCAGAGAAAGGAGGGAAAGGAAATTACTAGACCATGAGGCAAGTACTAGAGACCTAAGTGATTCTGAGAGATGAAATAATAGACACATCCTAGGAGTCCCAGAAGAAGAAGAGGTGAGAGAAAGGGGCAGAAGGTTTATTTGAACAACTTATAGCAAGAACTGCTCTCATCTGGGGAAGGAAACAGGAATCCAAATCCTGGCGGCACAGAGAATCCCCTTCCAAGTCAACAAAACCAGGTCAACACCACGACATGTCATAGCGAAGCCGGAAAAATACAAAGATAAAGAGACAATTCTGAAAGCAGCTAGGGACAAACGGGTCTTAATCGACAAGGGAAGACACATAAGGGTAGTAGCAGACCTGTCCAATGAAACTTGGCAGGGCAGAAGGGAGGGGTAGGAAACAGTCAATGTGCTGAATGGGAACATATGCAGCGAAGAATCCTTTCCCCAGCAAGGCTGTCATATGAATAGAGAGAGAAAGGCTTTCCCAGACAAAAAACCTAACGGAGTTCATGACCACTAAACCAGCCCTGCAGGAGCGACTCTGTGAGTGGAAACAGCAGACACTACAAAGGACCAGAGGCTTCACCAAACGCATGAAACCTTCAGATAACACAATGACACTAAATCCATATCTTTAACTTATCACTCTGAATGTCAATGGACTCAATGCCCCAATCAAAAGACACAGGGAATCACAATGGATAAAACACAAAAACAAAACCAAAGAACAAGAGCCATCTATATGCAGTCAACAAGACACTGATTTTAGACCCCAGGACACTTCCAGATTCAAAGAGAAGGTATGGGGAACCACCTATCATGCTACCAGAAGTCAAAAGAAAGTTGGAGTCGCCATTCTTCCACCAGACAGACGAGATTTTAAAACAAAGACTGTAGGAACAGATTCAGAAGGGCATTGGATCATAATTAAGGGGTCAATCCATCAAGAGGAGTTAACAATTGCAAATGTTTATGCCCCCAAAGGGAAACGCCCACATATATGAATCGATGAATCACAAACATGATTAAATGTATACATTCAAATACCATGATTGTAGACGACTTGTAGACTCCACTCATGGCAATAGGTGGATCGTCAAGGCAGAAAATCAGTAAGGACACATAGATCCAATGTGTCATTGGACCAGATGTATTCAGATATACATAGATATATATTGGCCTAATATATACATTTATATACATCAGTATCAACACCGATATCTTGAGATCTTTTCATCCAACAGCAGTAGAATAAATATTATTCTTAAGTGAATATAGAACATTCCCCAATATAAATGACATCCTGTGTCACAAAACAGCCCTCCAAAATATAAAAGGTCTTAGATCATACCTTGCATATTTGAGATCAAACAACGAGCACTTTCTCATTCTTTCTCTCTCTCCCTCCCTTTCCAAGAGAAAAACAAACATTACAAAAGAATTTAGCCCAGCTGCTTCTAATAAAGAGAAAAAAAGGATAATAAGCCTTGTGAGGCAATGAGTCATGGATGAAAACTACACACAGACAATAGATTTCCATAACCAATATGTTGACAATGGAGTTGACAGAAAGTGATGTACTAAAAGAACAGACACTAAAGAAAGGTTTTCTGCAAGGATATATTAGGGTAGGGGTAATTCATTAAAAAGGAGCATGGTGGGGGGAACCCATAGGTGGCTTAGTCAGCTTAGCGTCCACCTTCAGCTCATGAGTCATGATCTCACGGTTTGTGGGTTTCAGCCCCACATTAAGCTCTGTGTTGACAGCTCAGATCCTGTAGCCTGCTTTGGATTCTGTCTACCTCTGTCTCTGCCCCTATCCCACTTGCACTCTGTGTCCCTCTCTCTCAAAAATAAACTTTAAAAAATAAAAAAAACCTTAAAAATCATGGGGGACAAGAGGGGAAAAAGGAAAAAAAAAATAACACATGACAAATCAATCAAGCATGAGCTTAAGACAAAAAAGAAAAGGAAAAATGTGAGCAAAATAAGGTAAGTGGAAACAACATACATTTTTCAACAGGTACATAAGTAGGATTGGGAATACACTATGAACAATAGTCTCTTTTAAGCCTTTTAAAGATATATGTGTATATATGTGTGTATATATATGTGTGTATATATATGTATAGGTATATATATGTGTATATATGTATATATATGTGTGTATATATATGGAAATATATGTGTATATCTCTGTGTATTATCAATATCTATACATATCTCTATCTATATATCTATATATCTATAACTATCTATCTATCTATCTATATATCATGTATAGGTAAAAGGCTTTGATTCACAGTCTATCCCTAATAATACTGACCTTAATCACTCTAAAGTTATCTGGTTATAAATACTGTAATAAAGAATTTAATTTTTTTCACTATAAATAAATTTTTCAATTACTGGCATCTATCACCTCCGAAAAACTATAATTACTAGACTAACAAAAGAACAGAAAAAGAAAGGTTCCAAACACATCAACTTTCACTCTGGAGAAAGAATTGGGAATGAGAATTCTAGGAAGAAATGTAATGGGACACAGATGGGGTTAAACAAAGGCTGAAGACTTTTTCTCTGCAATTCTAAGCTCAAAAAGGGAGGATACTAAAAATAGACTGTAACCTTTCTTATGTAACTCCTGATGTCCTCATTAGAATTCATTTGCGCTTATACATGTTAAACACTAAAACAGAAAAAAAACTGAAGCCTTACTTTTTAAATTCACATATTTAACTGTGATATATCATGCGTATTTCATTACTTTTCAAATTCAATTCTATGGAATTCCATTTCCCTACTCATTTATTCACATTAAAAACTATGACATTGCTTCTTCCAAGGAACACTTTATTCTAGCAGCTCCAGGAGTCAAACAAGTTTGTTTCCTAACCTCCAGGAGCTTATGATTTCGGGGCTTTGAAATGAATACTGAAATAAATATCAGATGTCCGAAACTTAAAATTTTAGAATCTGACACAAGAACGAGGAGATAGTTTTCAAAGCCACAGTAGGAAAGACTTCTGAAATAAGAAATTTGACAACTTGGCTATGAAGAGCCTCTGCTCATAGAGCTACTCTTTTCAACAAAATACGTAATCTTCGGGGAGATGCACCATTTTAACTTATTCTACATGGAGTTATTTCAAAACTACAGGGGAACACCTTTGTAAGGTAAATGTTGAGAAATAATGTAAACATCTAAATTTCTACATTTTCTAATATTATTTTCGTCTAAATGTAGAAAAAAGTATAGTACCAAAGGAAAACTCTGTATCTCACCAAGATGAAACTTGCCCGGGGCAGGGGGCAACCTACAATAGATACTTGGATCCAATAAGATTTTATTTATTCATGAGTATTATCAGTCATATTACTACCACAGTAAGAAGCCTGATCCTTAACCGAATGTCATATTTCCTCCATTATGGGAAAGTTTTTCCCAATATAATTTGACGGTCATATATTTTCCAGCCCATTTTTCAGCCTTCCCCTGTAGGATTTTCCAAATACAATAAAACAAAATAAAACAAAATATTTAACGCGCCACATACCCGTAAAGTAGTTTGTTCTTTCTAACTTTGCATGACACACATAAAGTGATGAAACTCAGTCTCGTCTTAAATGTTCAGAGTAAATAAGGGAGAAAACTCAATTCAGAGCAGGAAAGTGAGTTTCACAGGAGGGTACTTTACCTTGGTAACAAAATCTAAGACTTGGCTAGATGATGTAGACCATGAATCATCAGGACCAGGTTTGTCGGAAAGCCTTTAGAGCAAAAAAAATACAACGAAAACATTTTCATTCATTTAAAAACAAAAATTAAAAAATTAAGGGAAAGGTCACCTATCTGTTTATTCCACGAAGTTTCTTGGTATAACAGTTGGAGTCTGGTTTTTTGATTAAGTTTTATTTTAATTCCAGTAATAGTAACATCCAGAGTTCCTAATAATGGTAAAAACAAGGGACTAGTTACCACTGCACTAATTACTTTTGTTAGCACTAGTGGTCCAATATATAAGGGCAAATGGTTGGACTAACCTGGGTTTTTAAGAAAACCCTAAATTAGAATTCCGACTTTACCTTTGACATTCTGAGTTGATCTGCCCTAGGATCCGGATCTTCATCTCAGTGCTGCTGAGGAACCAGAGAATGGAAGTGGAAGCTACACAAGCTGACAGGCAAACCCTTCAGCTACTCATTAACTATGCAATCATGGGCGATTAATCAACCTCCCTGAACCACAGTTGCCAAAGTAATAAAAAGTAGGCTACAATAACACAGCTACTTTGCAAAGCTATGCAATGACTATATAACTGAACAGATGTTATGCATAGGATATAGTGTCTAGTCCAGGGTAGGACACTGCTAATGTTCTCTGTTTTCCCTTAGGACGCACATAATTATGCGCCTATGTTATGCATAGGATATAGTGTCTAGTCCAGGGTAGGACAACTGCTAATATTCTCTGTTTTCCCTTAGGACGCACATAATTTTCAGTTCATTCATTTCATTTCCTTTCATTTAATTTTCCGTTTCATTTCATTTCATTCCTTTATACTTTGAGAGTGAGTGCACATAGGAAGAGGGAAAGATATCCCAAGGAGGCTGTCAGCGCAAAACCCGACGTGGGGCTTGAACTCACAAACCTGAGGTGAAATCAAGAGTCACACACTTACCCGACTGAGCCCCCATGTGCCCCCAAAAATGTCATTTTTACAATCCATAAAAATCCTACCTGGTTATAGTCTTCCTCAGCATTCATATCTGCTCCTAAAGAAGAAAGAAAAATACATGTTAAATCAACAATCGAAAAATTGAGGAAAATACAAGTGTATGGCTAATCACTTGTTGAAGAGTATTCCTTTGGGACCACAACTGGAAAGCACACTACACTGAATGGTAATTATACGATTGGTAGGCTTAAAGTACAAAGAAATCTTACTTTCTCCTCTTTTTTGACCAAAAGCAAGAATGGGTTTTATCAGAATTTGACACCTAAGGGTGAACTGATGCTTACAATTGCCATCACTGACTGACTCTGACACTGGAGGAAAATGTTATCGTTAGGAGAATGATTATCATGAGCTGACAATGTCAAACTGAAACTAGCATGGATTTTCTGGACTTCCATATTGGAGTTGAAAGAGAGTATCTTTATTTTGCTGTAACACAGCAGAACTTCCCCAGCCATTTAGTAGAAACTGTTCAGTTTTAGTATGAAAGAACACCTCACAAAATGAGCTCTATAGCTATCGTACTTTGCAGCATGGCCAAACCATAGCAAACAGACTCTCCCTGGCCTTATTTCCAATGGCAAGTTAGGTAAGAAAAATTTGGCATTCCAGTTTGATAAAGATCTAACCTCTTGAAACTGTCCCCTTCCATTGCTAGATAATCTATCTACACCCACTGCACATTACAGAAGTGGATAATCCCAATGTGAGTGCTATGTAGTGGTTCATGGTGTCATTTTTCTCAATCCTCCCCATTAGGTGACACACATCTAGAGCAATCATGCTTTTTTTCATGGAAGGCATATATCATCAGATCCTCTACTGATGAGAAAAAAAAAAAAAAGGGAAAAGAATATCTTGAATGCCTACATTCAATTACTGGGGAATTTTAATTTTCTAAACATTCAAAGATATCCACTGTGTGTTTCTTACTATATGACACTCTGGAAAGAGCAAGACTATGGAGGTAAGGGTTGGGGTGAATGTAGGGATAAAGGGGCACAGCACAGAGGACTTTTAAGGCAGTGAAACTCTTTCACACGATACCACAAAGGTGGATTCACATCCAAAAGGTGGATACCCATTTGTTAAAACTCATAGAATGTATAACACCAAGGATGAACACTAATGCAAATTAGAGATTTTGCCTGAAAATGTTGAGTTAGTGTCCATATAAAATGCACCACTGTTGTCAGGCTGTCTGGGTGGCTCAGTTGGTTCAGCGTCCAACTCTGGATCTGAGCTCAGGTCATGATCTCACAGTTCATGGGATCAAGTCCTGCATCAGGACTGTGCTGACAGCACAGGATTCTTTCCCCCCTCTGCCTCTGCCCCTTGGCTGCTCACATGCATGCAAGCTCTCTTGCTCAAAACTAAACCAAGGAACTGAAAAAAAATACTATTAAAAATGGGCCAATGTCGTGCAAGATTTGACAACAGGGGAGGCTAGTCGTGTACGCGTGCATGGTAGGGTATATGGAGACTCTCTGTAATTTCTAGTATATTTTACAGTGAACTTAAAACTGCTGTAAAAAAAAGGCTTATTAAATGTATAAAACAACAAAAACAACAAAATGTGGTACCCATTGAAGCTACTCTTAGCATATATGAATGCATGATAGAGTCACCTTGAAAATTAAGATAGAGATCAAAGTAACACAATAGGGGTACTGGCTCCCATATGGAGGTATATGAAAATACATAAAAAATAAAAAAATACAAAAGTTATTCGTATACTTAGGCAATAAAACAATTGATGAATATGATCCAATATCTTATAACTATAAACAGGGGTTCAGCACTATAGGAATCAAACCTGGGTTTTCCATATAATGAAGAGATTTTATTCTAATTTTAAATCAAAAATCATGTTGCTCGTATCTAAGAATCATAATGAAAGCTTAATCACATAAAAAAAAGATTATAATGACCTAATATTGCCCTAGTAATTTTTGTACAAATATCCCCATATGGATGATGAAACG
>NW_026057920.1:0-17212 GCF_023721935.1 Panthera uncia
GTAGGTGCATGGGTGGACAGATGGATAGATGATAGATAGATAGATAGGATAGGTAGTTAAGTAGATAGATGGATGATGGATAGATAGTTGATAGATGATGGATGGAAGGATGGATATAAGATAGTAAGGAATGCATGGTTGGATGAAAGATAGGCAGATGGATGGACAGACAAATAATATAAACAAAAGTACTAATTAATAACAAAATACATGCGAACTTCCATCATTTTAATATTATGTAGAGGTGTATTATTTAAGTAAACATCTAACGAAGTGTATACATATCCATCATCACAATACTGTGGTACTTATTTATACTAATTCACTGTCTGACAAAGAACATGGAGATAAATAAAGCAAACCTTAGCTGGGAGCCCCGCTGACTGAGAACGCGTCACAAATAAAGTTTAAGGCCTTTCTTCAAGTTTCAGTGTCTCACGATGTAAGAACTGAGCTTGATGTTACAAAATTAACTTACAGAATAAAATCTACAAAAAGTCATACAGTGGAAGTTTCAGCATGAAAATAGCGGTTTAGCGGAACATTGCCTTTAGGGATTTGATTCAGATCATGCCTGGCTTTTAAATGGTGAATGACCATGGACGCGCCCATGGGAGTACTTAAAATGCACACACAGATGATCCCGGATTGTCTCTGAGAGTCTTCGAAGTGAACCTGAAGTGACTTGGTATCAGATTTTGGTTCACCAACAAAGGGAGACACTCTGTTCCCCAGAGACGACGTAGTCACATGTGGGAATTTCGCTAGTTCCAGAGCAGCGTGCAGCCTCAAAGGGACACTGGTAATTGCCGAACGGACAGCTTTAGTCACCAGACGACATCTCCAGCTGGTCTGGACACTTGTGTCCTGAGGGAGCACAGGTGCAGGGTTGAAGACTGACCCCGCCCACCAAGTGAGGAGGTCCCGTCCCTCTGGGGCCATTGCCACCCTTTTCCTGGCTCCGCTGACCTGAGCTGGTGAGGAGACATCAGACACACAGAGAGTCTGTTCTGCCCAACTCGTTCTTTACAAAACGGCCAGTCTTGGTTATGTGATGCTTCTCTTTGAAAGAATAAAGGGCAAGGGCCTTGTGACGCCCCCGCTGGTTCCGGTGACCAGGCTGGGTGAAGACACGCACAGATGTCCCCCGACAGGGTGCTGCTCAGCTTACACATCTCCCCCTCTGGGCGGTCAGCCCCCAAAATGCCTCACCTCCCAGATAGTTGGAAATGTCATTCTTTCTAAATTAAACCCTTCAGGCTATAGTTTAATTAAGCTCGTCTCCTCTTCCGCAGATGGAATTCAGATACATTTTAGGCTTCAGCTTGTAAAGTGGAAAGAACGTTGGATTATGGAGGCTGGGACTCTTCCTAAATTCTGTCATGTGCATGCCCGTTTGACCTTCAGCTTACATGTGAACTTCCCGTGGCTCTGATACCTTCTCGGTGACAAGGACCGGGCTGGGTCACCCGCTGTCGTCCAGCTTGGACACTCTTTGGTCCCTTTGTTCCTTTTCGTCCTGGGCAGGGACACATCCACATCTCCCCTAATTTAGCACGTTGTTCATCAGATAGATGCTCCCTGTTTGCCACGGCACCCCGAGCAGGTGCCTGTCCTCCAACCCCACCCCGTCACGGCCAGGTGCAGTCCTGGTCCTGTCCCCACAGGTGAGAGAAGGATATTACTGCTGCCCGGAAGCTTCCTTGAAGTCATGGGAGCATGTTCTGGAGATCCCACCTCTTGTGCTGTGCCACAAAAAATCGCTACGTGAATTCACATGCACTGAAACACACATACCCACACACATGTCCATGTGAATTTCGTGGGAGAGAAAGAGAGCACAGTAGAACAGGTTCAAAGGTCTCTGGTGCCCCAGCCCTCCTTCCCGCATGCAGCTAAGTGCAAGTAACACAATTCACGTTTTACAGGTGGGTGTGAGTGAGTTTACGGTGCAGTGTAATGAGTCAGCACAGGGTGGGAAGGGGTAGGTCGGGGCTCAAGGAACCCAGAAGGACTTAAAAGAAGAAAGAGGTAAAGGTTGGTGGAGTGAAACTTTCAGTGAGCTGGGTGGGACAGGCAGAAGCCACACGGAGGCGTTTGTATATTTGAATAAAAAACATTCTTCCTGCTTTTATTTGAGCAGGATCTGAGCTTTGCGTTTCTGGTTTTGTTTAGTTTCAGCATACATCTTTCGATGCTTTTACGTTCTTCGAGTTATGATTAATAGAGTCACTTCAGGCAAATTTCAGAGATTTATTTCTGGGTTTCAATAGGTAGATAAGCTATAGTATGAGTATTCATAAAATGCCTAGGTGTTTACACGCTGGGCTCTTTCCTCCCACGCGTCCATGGAAATACATGAGATCTTAGGAGTCAAGACACAGGCAATACAAGGGACACAAAAAGCTTTTGAGATGCTTTTCTAAGTGCTTCGAAATATAGTGGTGCTTGTGCTTTGTAGTTCTGCCTCTGCGAAGAAACAGGAAAACGTACAAGTCCAGGAATGATGGCATCTCAAGAATCCAGGCCCACACGTGGCTGGCGGTGAAGTCAGCCATGTTAACCTGTCTGTTTACCTGTCCTGCATCTGGCCGCTCTGATTTCTTTAAAAAAAAATTTTAGGTTTATTTATTTACTTTGAGAGAGAGCATGAGCAGGAGCGGGACAGAGAGAGAGAGAGAGAGAGAGAGAGAGAGAGAGCGCGCGCGCGCGAGCGTGAGCCCCGAGCAGGCTCCACACTGTCAGCACAAAGGCCAATGCAGGCTCAATCTCATGAACTGTGACATCCTGACCTGAGCTGAAATGAAGAGCTGGGGGGTGGTAAGCGACCGAGCCCCCCGGGTGCCCCCGGCCGCTGTGGTTGACTTGCAGGCACCGAGCTGTCTCCGGCCCCGCACGCAGCTTGCTCCTGCACTAGCCCGCCTTTCCCGCCGAGTGTCCTCCCACTGAGGGAACGCCAGGCTGAGAGGGAGGATCCTCAGGAACTTTCCCTGCCCCCCATGCCGAGAGCACCTGGGATGCCTTTCCTCGTCACTCGTGCCCCCTCCTTGTATCTCCCGGGACGCACACCGCGGCGTCTGCAAAAGAGCTCTCAGGCGTGGGCGCTCGGCGGTGTTCTGGGTGGGGGACAGAGGCGTGGAGCCCTGTTCGGCAGGTGCCGCGGTTTCCGGGTCTCCCCACAGCGATGAGCCTCCCAGATGCAGAGCAGACGCTGCTTTTGTGACTTTCGCCAAGCACGGCTACCCCAGGGGATCACCAAAACCTCTTCCTCTCTTCCAGCCGACGTTTCACAGCTGGACTGCACAAAGCTCCCAAATTCTCGGAGGACACAGGGCATAGTTGAAAAACACGAGGCTGCTGGACATTTCGGTGCCCATCCCTGACCCCACGTAAAGCAGTTGAGGACATTTAGAATGCAGTGAGGTCATAACTGTAAAAAGGCAGGGACAGAACTGTCACCAGCGGGAAGTCTGAGCAGGAGAGCTAAAAAGACAAGCCTGCCCGTTGTCAGCCCACTCTGCCTCCCGTCTGATGGAGACCGTTGACTCAACGGCAGAAGCAGGGAACTTGAAGAAAAGCCGGAGGCCTTGTTAAGTTCTCGGAAGGAAGGCAGAGGAGCTGAGTATCCTGTTTGTCCAGTGTGTCTGGTTTCTACTGCTCGAAGCCCCGTCTCCGGGGTAAACCAGCTTAGTCCCTGAAGGTGGCCCCCTGCTGAAGCCGGGGGGTCATTCTGATGCCCAGGAGCTCATTCAGCCCTGGTTTCTGCCCCTGGGGGAGGGGGCCGAGGAGATCTCCGCCCAGCTGGAAAGGAAGGAGGGGGGTGGAGAAGTATACTTGCTACAGAACAGTGCAACAGGAAAGACCGTAGGAGGGTGTGTGTGTGTGTGTGTGTGTGTGTGTGTGTGTGTGCGTGTGCATGCATGAGTGTTGGTGAGTGTGCATGTGTATTTGTGGGTTTCTGTGTGTGCAAGTATCTTCGTGTGCACGTGTGTGTTTGTGAGTTTGAGTGTGCATGCATGCATGCATCTCTGAGCGTGGGTTTGCATATCTGAGTGCTGTGATGGTGTGCATGAGTGTGCGTATATATGTCTGCGAGTTTCTGTGAGCATATGAGTGTGTACATGTGTGTCAGTGAGGCAGTGTGGGCGTGTGTTTTCCACCGACCTACAGGCATGACAGGATGCAGAACTCGTAGGTCACGGCACTGACGCTGATGTCCGGGAGCCCCCGGGTCACCAGCGCAGTGAGCTGCGACTACCCGCCGGGGACAAGGTTTTCGTGATGAAGGCAGGACGACACGGGCCGGGTGGGCGGATAGGTGTGACCTTGGCCTGTGCTGGCACTTGTGAGTCAGCAAAGGACACAGCGGGGACACGGGGAGAGCATCTCGCAGCCGTGACCGGAGCCCTGTCTCCAGAAGTCTGGCCCCTGCAAGAATAGGACGTTACCAAGAGAGAATTCATGAAGCTGTCTCCAGGTCCCGAGGGAACTTTCTAGATGCGTGTCTCCCCTGCGCAGACAGTGATGTCTGGCCGATCGACCGTTGCATGGATGTGAGACCTCTCGTTTGGAGAGACTCCTGATGGGAGCCATCCCGTGGTGCTGGTCACATGTCGGGATGTCTAGGAGCTGCCTGATAAGCACTGTGCACGGACACCCAATTTTAAACGTAGGCATCTTGGGGCGCCTGGGTGGCTCAGTCGGTGAAACGACCGACTTCACCTCAGGTCGCAATATCTCGGTTCCTGAGTTCAAGCCCCGCATCGGGCTCTGTGCTGACGGCTCGGAGCCTGGAGCCTGCTTCCAATTCTGTGTGTCCCTGTCTGTCCCTCCCCTACTCGTGCTCTGTGTCTGTCTGTCTCAGAAATAAACATTAAACAAAAACGTGGGTGCCTGACGGGGTGGCAGTCACCCCGATGACGAGGTGGGTTCGCACGGTGACCTGAAGGAGAGATCACACGTGGCAGCACGCGGCCTTGGAGCCCAGAAACTTTTGTCGCACGCCTCAGCCCAGTAGAGGCTCAGCCTTTCACGCCAGCACTGTAACCATTCAGTTCCCAAAGCCTAACAACACCACCAGCCGTGAAGTGCGCTTGCATTTAAAAAGCGTGGCTCGGGGCGCCTGGGTGGCTCAGTCGGTTAAGCATCCGACTTCGGCTCAGGTCACGATCTCGCGGTCCGTGAGTTCAAGCCCCGCGTCGGGCTCTGTGCAGACAGCTCAGAGCCTGGAGCCTGCTTCCAATTCTGTGTTTCCCTCTCTCTGTGACCCTCCCCCGTTCATGCTCTGTCTCTCTCTGTCTCAAAAATAAATAAACATTAAAAAAAAAAATTTTTAAAAAGCGTGTCTCATGTGACCGCACGATTTTCTCTCCTGCTCTGAATGTTCAACTGTTGAAGGAACAGCTTCCTGGGATGCCAATAAAACAAAGTTTGACACCCGGCCTCCCTCTTTCCCGCCCCGCTGAGCCACATTTCGGTACGGAAACCTGTCCCCTCCAAAGTAGCAGCTGTGCGAAGCCCCACAGGACCACGCGTGCGAACGGGCGTGCTGGCCTCACCCACCGTGCCAGACTGGAAAGCCTGCACCTCGTTTCCGTCTCGGTCTGCACGGTGACACAGCCGACCGGGCATGTCAATAATAAATACCTTGAAAACCCAGTCTAAGCGCCTGGTTAGGAGAAAGGCCGTCTCAACCCTGTTTTTCTTCCTCACCCTACAGTGCCTCGTCTTTGAAGACGCTCCCAACGGCGTGGACGCGGCCCTTGCAGCCGGCATGCAGGTGGTCATGGTTCCAGACCGAAATCTGCAGCGCCATTTGACGTCCAAGGCCACGCTGGTGCTGGATTCCCTGCAGGATTTCCAGCCCGAGCTCTTTGGTTTGCCGCGCTACGAGTGAGCGTCCCGCCGTGGCTGTGGCGCCCACTCGGGTGACCTGTGGCACCCAGGCAATCACCCCGTGAGCCAGCGGTCCTCCCAGCCCGTTATGTGTGGCTTCCCATCCCACGTGGGCTTGGCCTCCTCTGGCCGGTGCTGACAGACCACGGCGTCACAGCTGAGACACGGCAAAGCAGAGACAGCCCGCAGCACAGACCGAAACGCTCACGTGCATAGTCGTAGAGTGCGCGAATGAACACACAGTGTCTCGGTATTTGAGGAATCCTGTAGCCGTCACACATGGCAAATGGACAGATGTACACATGCTTGTGAGCGCCTGTGCATGTACGTATATGTGTGCGTATGGACAAATACGTGGGTGTTTATAGGTATGTGTTTAAATACATACGCCCGTGTATGTGCAAATACTAATGTGTCCACCACAAAATGAAATTATATGTGTGTTCATTTCTGCCTGCCTTTTTAGTTTTTGTGTTTTTATTTTGTTTTGTTTTGTTTTGTTTTAGAGAGAGGGAGAGAACCATAAGCAGGGTCCACACTAAGCACAGAGCCCTATGCAGGGCTCGATCCCACAACCCGAGCTGAAATCAAGGGTTAGAGATTCAACTGAATGAGCCACCCAGGAGCCCCTCTTTTACTTTTTCTAAATCCTGGCTGGAAAATGTAAAATATGTGTACATGTATGTATATGGTTACGTATATATATATGTATATATGTATGTACATATATATTTATATGTTTCCTATGCTATTTTCTTTCTTAAGTATTGGTCATAATGTGCCAAAGGAGCTGATAAACGTGAGATGGCAATTGGATTTGTTCTGCAATCTGAGTGGAAAAGCCATGTCACGGATGAGCCCTGAGAAATCATCCTCGTTATCAGCAGAATTCACAGTCCTTCTGTGCCCTCAGAACCTCTCTGTGCACCTCTACTCAGACACCACCTCTGAACCGTGACATCCTGAGTTTCTTTTCAGTGTGAGCATACCTGCAGCCCACATCTTATTACGTCTACATGCACGTCCACATCGGAGGATGTCCTTTCTACCTCAAAAAAATAAAAACAAAAAAAATCATCCCCCGAGTCTAAAAACATGTATTCTTTCTAGCACACTCTTCGATGCACATATAACTTGAATTCAGACTGCATGCTTACCACGACCGAGAGCCTTATTAGCACACTTTTGGAATAATTCTACTTTGGCAGTGAGCTCCTTTTAATAGATTTACTTGATGTTTTGTGGTGGGAAAATTGAGAAAGGCACTGGAATATGCGAGAAGAACGCAATCCCAGGGTGCATCTGGCCTGCTGGTGTGTCACGCATGGTCGTTGAGCAAATTTCCAAGTGCAAATGGTGGAAACATGCTGGTGATGTATTTCAGGGTACATCTGTTCATGCCTTGCCTCCGGCTGTTGACCAGTTTTGTATCCATTCAGAGATTCATTTCAGCATTCACGATCGCCGGTGTATGGATCCTCTCTCTGAATTCTTCCTCAAGCTGCTTGTAACGTCTTACCGGATCCCTCACCAGTTAATCAAGTTGAATAAAATCTTTGACGCTGGTTCGACATTACGTTCCTATGGGAGTTTCATTTCAACCTTTTTAAAAACATATATCCTCTAACAAACATAAAACATACGTGTCACTCTTTGACCTTTTTTCTTTTTTTTTTTAAAGCCAAACAGTACTCACACCATAAAATGGCATTCATGTATTATAAGGACACATCGCTGTCTTTGCCTGCAACAGAGGCTGTCTGTGAAATGGTCACTTGTTGGGTTTGGGATCTCCTTCCAAAATATGTGTGTTTTATAATTAAAAAAAAAATTTTTTTTTAATGTTTATTTCTGAGACAGAGACAGAGCATGAGCAGGGGAGGGGCAGAGAGAGAGGGAGACACAGAATCTGAAGCAGGCTCCAGGCTCTGAGCTCTCAGCACAGAGCCTGATGTGGGGCTCAAACTCACACACTGTGAGATCCTGACCTGAGCTGAAGTTGGACTCTCAACCTACTGAGCCGCCCAGGCACCCTGGTGTGTTTTCTAATTCTTAAGCCATTTTGCATCAATAACACAAAGAGCTTTCGTGCTTCTCTCAATGACGTATTTGTAGATCCCTGTGCACTTTCCTCTGGGGTAAATTTGATATCAGATACGTTGCTGTTACTTTTGTTCTTCTAACCAAGATGGCGGTGACACTCTTACTTTTTTGTACAGAGGAAAGTGCTGGTGGTTGGCCAAGGCACACCCGTTCTTGCTTGTTCTTGCTTATTGTCCTGCATCATGCTGATGACTTCAGTGCCTTTTAGTGATGGGATCACACTAACCACCCATCTGTCTCACAGAGGTGTAATTAAACACAATGGAAACCACAGTGACTCCTGCCGAGAAAGTTTCAAGGGTCATTGTGCTTTCTTAGTGCACTAAAGTGTCCTCTATTAGGGACATGCAGGGATCAGGGGACTATGCAGGGTTGCCCTCACGGGCAGCTAGTGTTTGCCCATCCGCTGTACCTTTTCAGAAGCATTTGCTACTGATGACAGTCCCTGAGAGGTGACGCTGTTGGTCTGTTCTTAATTCCCCATCAGTGAAACATATGTAACACTTGGAAGGTCTTACTAATCACTGTGTCTTAGAGTTCTACCAATTAGCGCTCAGAGTTCAGCGACCTGTAGACAAGAGAGGAGGTCTAGCAGAGACCTGCTTTACACTGGGGAGAATTGTCTTATCAAGACACATAGTCGGTTGAGCGTCTAACCTCGGCTCAGGTCATGACCTCACAGTTCATGAGTTTGAGCCCCGCATCGGGATTTTGTGCTGACAGCTCAGAGCCTGGCGCCTACTTCAGATTCTGTGTCTCCCTCTCTCTCTGCTCCTCCCCTCCTCATGCTCTGTGTCTCTCTGTCTCAAAAGTAAACATTAAAAAAAAAAGACACACGGATCGTTTCTGCTGTGCAACAGTGTTCAGTGCTTGGCCACTGAGGTTCCTGTTTCTTTGAGTATAATACTTTGACGCTGAATTTCCCATGCTTTGAATGGTGTTACCAATGTTTAAAAACAAATTTGCACTTGGAACGAGTTTTATAATAAAAAAAAAAAATGTGTATCCATTCCTCTACTTAATGTTGTGTACACTCCCTTATTCCACAGGATGAAGTCCAGAACCTCTTTGGCCTTATATGAAGGCGTTCTGACCTAAGTTTATCCCTAGCGGTCTTTACAGTTATTATCAATCATTATTATCATCAGCAGCAGCATCATTATTGCCATAGTTTGTAAAGAGAAGTTGAAGTGTGGTTTGGCAAAGGATTTCCAGTTAGAGTTCAAATCAGATCTCAGCTCCACCGCTAAAAAGTTGTCACCCCCACCTCTGATTCCTTGCCCGTGACATGGGGGTAACGTATGCTCTAGGGCGTTGGGCTGAAGAAGTGACTGACGTCACACGTGGGATGGGAATAACAAACACAGAACTCCAGCAGTTCCCGTGGATTAAAGAGATTTGATTGACAAATGATATCTGGTGATGGAAGACCAGATCTTCAGGATAGCTCACAATATTCTGGTTTCCCGTGAGTCTCTTTAATAGTATGTTGTGCACATAGCAGTTGTATGTCCTTCCTTAGCCACAGGATGTGATCACTATTGTAACTTTTCATCAGAAACACTCATCCGGATTGAGTTAACTCAAGAGAGATTATTTACGAGCTACTTGGAGGGCATCACAGGACACATACAACCAAGAGACACCGCATCGGAGGGTATTTATCAAGTGCGTACGCGGTGAGGTAGAAATATGTGAGTTGCACCCAAATCATGGTGCCGCCTCATCTGACTTGATTGCCCCTCGAATCAGCTAATTTGTTCTGTGCATCTTTTGACCCGAGTGGTGGTGAAAGGACTAAATAGTCACCTCTGTCTTCCTGGTTCTCCACAGAACGGCAGGTGCCTCACACAAGGTGGTTTTGGAGACTGAAACTGTCCCATTAGTATTAAGGCATTGTATCAAAGCATTGCTTTTTGTTGACTGAAACCCACGATTACCAAATTCTACGTGCATTTCTCCCACATCACGTGCGAAATGAATATTTTACATCAAAGTATTTGCAACTAGTTGCCATAATCTTAGTAATATATTTCTCTAGGGCATACAAATTATAAACGACTATTTAAATATTCTAATGTCTCTAGTCCCTTAACAAGCATGAGGCATTGGGAAACATGCCATCAAATATATGTACTTATGAGAAACCTGAATAAAGGGATGAGTTTGTGTCATATATAACACAAAGTCACTTAAAATGGCTTATTTTCAAAATCCATTCTAGGAATGAGTGGGTATGCATTTGATACTCAAAGTCTGAATACATTATGGATACATACTTAACTAAATAAGAGCTATTTTGCTATGTTAGGTGTGTACTAGGTGGTAAAACAGACATTCCGTGTAAACGTCTACAACAAAAATGGAAACCAACTTATCAGTAAACTTGTATCATTGTTGCAGAAATCTCAGTCAACAATGCTATTGAGTGTTCACATAGATGGATTTGATGATGACAGATTATCTCGGTTGTTTGTCTAAACATGCCCATCTCACCACTTTATAAGGCTGGCTTCACTGGATGTTGAATTGTGGTTGGAAATGAATTTCCTCTTACTCTTTAAAGATACAGTTTCCTGTTCTATGGCTTCCATCATTTTGATTAAATTACCAGTTATTGGTCCTACGTGTGTAAGCAGTCTGTCTCTTTTCTCCAGCTGCTGCTAAGATTTTGTTCATGGTCTTTGGTCATCTGAGAAACGGTTTGCTTTGATCCATGTGAACTCTGTAGATCCCCTGAGTCTGTGGCCTGCTTCATGTATCGTTAAGCCTCTCGGTCATCATCTCTTCCAGCACGCCCAGGCTTACCTCTTCGGGTCCCTTCCACACACCCGAAGAGAAAAGGGTGAACTCTTGGTCATGCATGTAGCCGTGAACAGGCCTGGGCTGTGCCACCACTGAGAGGGCTGGGGGACTGGGGAGATGAGTGAGCTGGCAGGATGGGTGGGAAACTCGTGTCGGCGTGGCCTCTGGGATGGCTTGGAGTCCCAGCACACACAGCTAGAAGGGATTAGAATTCTAACTTAGCCCAAAAGCCAGGCACAGTGAGAACCAGCCTGAAGGAGTCAGCCACCCAGAATCAGGTATACCAGAAGTCCAGAGAACCAGGAGGGCCAAGAACCTGGGGATCCACAGAAGGCCTCGCACAGAGCTCCAGCAGAGTCGTGTCCCTGGAGGGGACCTTTCCTTCTCCTGTGCTCTGTGTGTACATGCCGTGTGTCTTCTCTGAAGCCAAACATAAGACTCACTTGCCTGTTGTAGAAAAGCACTTCCCTTGAGAACAAAGGCAAAGACACAGATAGTTGCTGAAGTATGAAAAACTCACGGAAAACAGTTTTAATTAGGATAAAGTATTCACATACACAGATCACTTGAAAATTGCAAAACACTACATTTCTGCATAAAGTAGGTCGTCTAACATTTGTTGAGTGCCATCGTGAGGTAGGCACTTTTTATTTATGAACGTATGTCCTCGCCTTTTGCTTTGTTTCTGTCTGCTGCACGTAGTGGCTGAGAGTACTCCCAGCTTCCCCTCTCTTACCTCCAAGAAAATGCACAGAAAATGATGTGCAATTAGGTTACGTAACTCAAAGGCCACTCCATTATGAAGCAGTGGGACTGAGGAGCAGGGTTATAAGTTACACTCCCTTCACGCTCCAAAAACATCGCTGTTCCCTACATAATTACCTATAACCACAGGGAAAGAAATACATTTTCTTGGTCGAGTTAAAACAATATTTGATGTTCCATTGTCACTGGTGTAGACGCAGCCCATACGGGCTGCATTGAGTATCTATCTACGCACACTGTGTAAAGCAGGCAGGACAGAACACACACCTGCCTTAGCTGTACTAGCAATTTTTACCACGAAAAATACTGTCCCTAAACAAGTTTGAGATGCCAATTTAATTGGGAAAATATTAAGGTCTTGGGATGCTTCCGCTTGTCTATGCATGAGACAGCTCCCTCATTACTCTGGACTTTGGTATTCTCAACGTACCTTCAGAAAACACTGTAAAATATCATTCCTGAGTGCCCTTTCTTTGCAAGTACTTATCAGGCCTGTGTGATGAGCTGTTTGTTCTCTGCTGATGTTCTTACTGATGCACAGTCTTGTCTATAAGCAAGTCATTAGCCAATTCAAGACCAGAGTGGTGTCAGTAATCGTCCATGGGTGTTTCTAGGCACACGGTAGCTCTTGGAAGTCATCCTATCCCTAGGCTCAAAGTTCCTCAAGAATGCCATGTGGTTACTCTTAGGGAGGGTGTTTTGTTGTTGTTGGTGGTGGTGGTTTATTTTTATTTTTTTCCAATATATGAAATTTATTGTCCAATTGGTTTCCATATAACACCCAGTGCTCATCCCAAAAGGTGCCCTAGGGAGGGTGTTTTTAATACCTCTCAAGGTATAAGATCTGAGGCTTTTCACCCATCACTCCCCTCCCTTAAAGTATTTCCAATGTCAGTTCTATTTCTCTACCTTGATTTCTTTCCTCCAAACCATGATCTGCAAATGGCCCGTTCTACCATCACCTCACCACATCCAGGGAACAGTTGCTACTAAGATGATGGAAGTCAGCCTTGAGTGCATGACCTACATTGTTCCCAGGGTCCCGGGACAGGCAGATCGAGTCCTGTGACAGTGCCTGCAGACCCATATGTTGTCTCCTCCTTCATGTTAGCTGTGAACACGCATCCGACTTTCCCTGGCCAGAACCTCCTTGAAGGAATAGGTCAAAACGTATTCTGAGAGTTCAAGGGGAAAACAAGTGCCACCCAGTTCCCCCTGTTTTATTTCCCAGCGATGTAGACTGCATGGATATGTAATTTACTATGGGAGACACAGGAAGGAATCACACACCGAAAGGTGCCACTGTCAATTGTCATAAACACTGCAACGTGCAAGAACAGAATCTAAGAACAGCAGTGGGCACCTAATTTAATTGGGGGGCTTACAGGGTCAAGGAGGGGTCCTCACTGTACAAGTGGCATTTAAGGTGAAATCAGAAGTCCCTCAAAGCCTGGCTGTTTTCTCAAAAACTAAAACATACATGGACCATACAACCCAGGAATTCATAATAACATACGTCCACACAAAAATTTGTGTGGACAAATTTTTTTGTACACAAGTGTTCACAGCAGCATTTTTTTTTTGTAACCATCAGAGGGAAAAAGTAAAAAAAAATCCTGGGTGGCTCCGTCGGTTAAGTGTCCCACTCTTGATTTCAGCTTAAGTCATGATTTCTCAGATTCGTGAGGTTGAGCCCCACATCAGGCTCCTCGTGTTAAGCCTACTTGGGATCCTTGCGCGCGCGCTCTCTCTCTCTCTCTCTCTCTCTCTCTCTCTCTCTCTCTCAAAGAAAATAAAACTAGAAAACAAATTTAAAAACAAGAAGCCATCAGAACAGAAGGTCTTGGGAGAAGTTTGCTGTGTGATGAAATCCCACAAATGCCATTGTCTTTGGCACTTTTTACCAACAGTCATGTGTCTGTCCAGTTAGCACGTATAAAAGCGTCTTCCTGTCTTTCTAACCAGTTATGTAATTTGGACAAATGATCGGTGAGGATCTCCACCGAGTATGTAGAGTGTGCCCAATGAATTAGTGGAGTCAGTCCGTTTTCTACTGTAAAATATATGCACTTTTTAAATATCATTAGCCTGCTTAGCAACACGTGATGTCGGTGAGAAGAACCAACAAAGGTGACGGTGGTGGGAAGAAGGAGCTGAAATCACTTCATGGTTCATATTATGTTTCTCTTGACCTTGTGATTTTGTAGTTTGGCAAGATACGCCAATCCTCAGCTCTGAGGAAAATGTGTAGCTTTGAGAACCTGGGTCTTAACAGATGAGAAGGAGTTCCACAAAACCAGTAGAAGGGAATTGGTGGGGACATGTCAGGGAAGCATGAGGAGCATTTCATGAAAGCGAAGGTCACCCTTCCAGTGCTGCTAAGATACCAAGACAGATCTGGATGGAGAACGGACGTGGGGCTTGCTTATCTGTCCCAGAACACATCAGCTCAGGGGACTGGTGGGGGTCAGGAGCAGATGGCACAAGGGTAAAGTGAAGCAGACGCAGGAATGGAGAAGGCTCTTGAGAAGTTTTGCTAATCAGGGAGAAAAGAAATGAGGCTGTCACTACGGGGTGAGAAGGACCCAGGAGGCAGTGCTTAGTCTTTGTTGAGGTTTGATGTGGAATAAACGCCTGAGAGCAGAAACACCAGAGCTTCTCAGCCCCAGACGGTGAAGCATGCCACACAGGCTCCTTAACTTTATCCCATCGGAGGTGCACGGAGTTGCCATCTTTCAAGAAATGAGGCCTCCAGGAGAAAGGGAAGGAGTCAGGAGGCTGAGAGGCTGGCCCAGTAGAGGTGAGGCAGAAAGGAAGGACCTCCCCATGAATCACGTTGGCATTTCCCCCTGTCCAAGTCTGTTTAATCCCACAAATCCAACATAGCCTGTTAACTAAAATTCTTTCCCATCGCCACACTCCCTAGTTTTTTAGATGCCACTCATCAGAAGAGATGTTTGTTTACCACTTCAGCAAGGAAGCACACCTGTGCTTGCAGGATTTAAGTGCCCCCCAAATTCTTGCCACCCTCCAAATCTCACTTCCTGCGCCGGAGGGAGCTCATTCCTGCTCTCTGCTGCTCTGCACAAAATTCCATGCTGACAGCTACAAACATGTCCATTAATCCCCTTGCAAACACCCATGAGAACGTGACTGCCCTCTTAACCTCCTTGATGAGACTGCTCCCTCCTGGTTTTTAGCTGAGAACTGCTCACAAGAGGGAACAAGATTTTGATGCAGGAGGGTAAGTAGTGAAGGGCTTTTGAATAGGGAGCTTGGGAGCAGAGGACATAGATTTGAGTGGGTACTTCACAGGGCGCTGGACAGGTTGAGGGTAGTAGGAGTCCAGATGGGAAAGGAGGGAGGAGGGGGGGCTACAGGGGGGAGCAGGGTCACAGGAAAGGGACAACCATGGGCATCCACAGTCTCGTTAGTGCTATCTCCTATGATTTGATTGTTTTGTGCTGGAGGTCAGTGTGCCCATTGGGGCTTGCAGTTAGGAAACTTTCCTCAGAGCTGCAAGGAGCCTTTCTTAAGTATCGGAGGAACCCAGTAACGTTCTTTATAGTCTAGTACTGCATGCCTGGTCTTGTTTCTTCAAGCACTTGGTGTTTTGTTTGTTTGTTTTTTCCTGGAATACTCAGAGCCTGCTCTGTTCTTTGAAAACTCAGCAAAGCTCTCACCATGGCCAGCACAAACACAGCAAGATCAGGTTCTGAGAAGTGCATGCCTTCAACTGTCGGGGAAAGTGAGTGCCGTGATCTTTTGTTGTCGTGACAGCCTTTTTATGGAGATGCTTCCCAAGGCAGTGTATTCTTTTGCGTCTAGCCCTGTGGCAGCAAACTTTCAATTCAGCTGGTTCTTCTCAATGGTGGGCTTAGATCGGGCCAGGGCATCCTGTCCTAAACCACTTCCTAGGGCAGGCGCCAAGCTCTGGGGTGGCAGAGATGCCTACAGCTCAGACTTTGCAAATGAGGGTGATCCACACTGGACCAGTTTCCCTGGGAAGTACAGATGGGGCTTGGTGTGCAACCCTAGTTCATAAAACAAAACAGAACAAATCTTGTCTCCAGATCAATGCCCACAGGTGGGGTTGTGACACAGAGCCCAGGCATTCATGGCCATGAGATTTCCTCTGTGCTGAATGTTCAGCCTTGTTTGGACAAAGTATGCAAATGGGAGATGGCTGTGTGATGTCCTTTGCTGGGCCTGAAGCCCTGCCCTTACCTGTGGGGTTCAGAGGTGGTACACTGACAGAAGGAATCTACATACACCTTTTAAGATTGCACACACATACACACACGCACACACCTAGGTGCCTGTAAAACTGAGGAAAAGGGGCGCCTCGGGGGCTCCGTAGGTTCAGCATATGACTTCAGCTCAGGTCATTATCTCGCGGTTCACGAGTTCGAGCTTTCCATCGGGCTCTGTGCTGACAGCTTGGAGCCTGGAACCTGCTTTGGATTCTGTGTCTCCCTCTCTCTCTGCCCCTCCGCCATTCACACTCTGTGTCTCTCTCAGAAATGAATAAATGTTAAATTCTTTAAAAAAAAAAAAAAAAAAAGATTGGAATGGCTGGTCTTCCTAATCATACCCCAAACCAAATGGTGGCTTGGAGAGACTATAGAAAAAGAGGCATTATTCTGTGCCATTTTCTTCACTTAGCAGAGTCAGAATTTTCCCAGAAGAATGCCAACGTTGTACCTCCAAAGGATACAGTTACCCCCAGCAGCACCTATAGATGTAAAGTCTTTGCACTTGCCATTGGGTAGTCATTTCCAGGCTGACATCATTAGCCATTTTTTTAAGAAAGTTTTGTTATAAGATAAGCTCATAAATATCAGATTAATTCTAAAATAAACCTTGGTGATGACTGCCTCAAGTTGCCATCCTTAAAAAAAAAAAAAAAAAAAGAAAGAAAGAAAAGAAGAGAAAACCTTCCTGCATTAGAAAAGAGGAACAAGCAAAGGAAAGAACAGTGTTCTTCCCACTGGGATATAGAGCGCTAAGTTAAACATAGGATTTATTTCTCCTTTAAGTGTATGATTATTTCCCCTCAACTTGCTTTTTTTTCTTTTACTTCAGTATAAATCCATTATAATATGAAGTTACTAAATAACATTAATTTCCACCCAACCATCATGGTATGAATTTTGACAATTATGTTGGTCTATTTCTCAGTTGTGATTATTCTCCCTACCTATTGGGCAATAGGTAGAACCCTCCCTTCCTTTTAAACCTTTTAGTTTTTTGAAGTAAGCAACTGTTATAAGCAGTAACTTTAAATACCTTTAACTCCCCTTTCCAAAATCGCACTGCACCTCATTTTAACTCTGGGCCAGCAGACTTGTTGGACAACAGCACTTCGAGCTCCAACAGGGAAAATGCACTCTGCGGGCAAAATTAGGAGGAAATGGAAAAAATAGAAATTAAGGTAAAAAATGGGGAAATATATATCCTTCGGTACATTTTGATCAAAAGGACTTAGAAAAAAATTGAATGTGGCTATCTACATAGGCAATCTAATTGTTTTGAATTAAAGAAAAAAAATTACTGTGGCTTTTATATCATCCTTCTTACAGAGGTGAAATTCTGCATATAGACCATCCTTCTTACGGAGGTGAAATTCTCCGTATAGACCATC
>NW_026057921.1:0-31767 GCF_023721935.1 Panthera uncia
CTGCAGGGGGTGACATCCCCTGGAGTGTGGTGGGCGTGGCGTGGGTGCTCTGCAGAGGTTGACATCCCCTGGAGTGTGGTGGGCGTGGCGTGGGTGCTCTGCAGGGGGTGACATCCCCTGGAGTGTGGTGGGCGTGGCGTGCGTGCTCTCCAGGGGGTGACATCCCATGGAGTGGTGTGGGTGCTCTGCAGGGGCTGACATCCCCTGGAGTGTGGGGACATGGTGTGGATGCTCTGCAGGAGGTGGCATCCCATGGACTGTGGTGGGCATGGAGTGGGTGCTCTACAGGGGGTGGCATCCCGTGGAGTGTGGTGGTTGTGGCTTGGGTGCTCTGCAGGGGGTGACATCCCCTGGAGTGTGGGGACATGGTGTGGATGCTCTGCAGGAGGTGACATCCCATGGAGTGTGGTGGACGTGGTGTGGATGCTCGGCAGGAGGTAGTATCCCATGGAGTGGTGTGGGCGCGGCCTGAGTGCTGTGCAGGTGGTTGTAACACTGCAGGAAAGGGAGCCACCCCTGCACACCACAGGCACCTGGACACAGGCAGTGGAGGACACGTGGTGGCTACAAAACCTCTGTAAGAATTACTTTCTTTTTAACTAAGTTAAACTGCTATATCTTACTAGAAAGGGTAACCTTAAGCAAGTCAATTAATTTGCTATGATTTTTTAAGCCTTTTGTTTTCATGTTTATTTCTGTTGAGAGAGAGAGAGAGAGGGAGAGAGGGAGAGAGAGAGCACGAGCAGGGGAGGGGCAGATAGACAGGGAGAGAGAGAATCCCAACCAGGCTCACACTGTCAGCACAGAGCCCAACGTGGGACCTGAACCCACTTAATGTGAGATCATGACCTGAGCTGAAACCAAGAGTCAGACTCAACCAGCTGAGTCACCCTGGTGCCCCTAATTTGCTGTGATTTTTATCTGTACAAAGAAGGTTCTGTGCTCGCTTCGGCAGCACATATACTAAAGAAGGTTGTAAGTGAAACTTAATATATGTAAATATGTTTACATATTAAAACAGTCCTTGGCCCATAGTAAAATTACCAAGTAATTATTAGTAGCTGTTACTATTATGCTTATATCTGGATTTTCAAGAGGGAATACCTTTATTTTTCCTTTTTTAATTTTTTTTAACGTTTATTTTTGAGACAGAGAGAGACAGAGCATGAACAGGGGAGGGGCAGAGAGAGAGGGAGACACAGAATCTGAAACAGGTTCCAGGCTCTGAGCAGTCAGCACAGATCCCGACATGGGGCTTGAACTCACGGACCGTGAGATCATGACCTGAGCCGAAGTCAGACGCTTAACCGACCAAGCCACGCAGGCGCCCCAAGAGGGAATACCTTTCTAAGAAAAGAGGATTTGGTGGCACCTGGGTGGCTCAGTTGTTGGAGCGTCCGACCTCGGCTCAGGTCATGATCTCAAGGTTTGTGGTTCGGCTCCACATCAGGCTCTGTGCTGACAGCTCGAATCCAGGACCCTACTTCGAATTCTGTGTCTCACTCTCTCACTCTGCCTCTCCCCCACTCATGCTCTTTCTGCCTCTGAAGAATGAATAACTGTTAAATTTTTTTTAAAAGAGGATTTGTTGCCTTTCTAGGATTTCTAGAGTGGTTTTGAACACCTACAAGTGATATTCCCCTACCTATTCTCATACCTGTGTTCTTGCACAGACGTTAACAATGGTCCCTGCAGGAGTAGTCATGTTAAGACTGCTTCACCTTTGCTGTTCTCTTCGACACGGACAAGGTGTTCATGGCGTGGAGTGCAGGGCCTCCTCCCCTCGGTGAGCAGGTGTGCACCCACCCGCCAGGAAGACATCTTCCTCAGGATCCCCATAGGTCTGGCTCAACACTGCCAATTGGCCTGCTTCTAGAACTACTGTATTCTTTATTATTTTGAGAGAGAGAGACCAAGCACGAGTGGGGAAGAGGCAGAGAGAGAGGGAGACACAGAATCCAAAGCAGGCTCCAGGCTCTGAGCTGTCAGCACAGAGCCTGATGCAGGACTCAAACTCACGGACAATGTGATCATGACCTGAGCTGAAGTCAGACGCTTAACCGAATGAGCCACCCTTGCGCTCCTAGAACTACTATATTCTTGTTGGGTGTTGGGCCACAAGAAAGTCTAAAGTGATAAGAATTGTTTTATTATTTGCAAGTAACCGGATGCATTGACCTAATTTTATAAAGAGTGGAAAGTTATCTTTATAACTGAAAATAATATTCCTAAGTTGAGCACTATTAATAAGGATTCAGGAAAAAGGAAGAAATTATATCTTAGGCTGCATTGAATTTGTATCTAAACATACAACTGACCAGAAATGCCTGAAGCCTATTGTCAGGCACATAGAGCCAGTGCTATGAGGTGGAACATGTGTGGCCTGTGTCTTCTCATGGTGGGCGGCCATCGTCCAGCACACACAGGGAGACAGAGACATGCCAGGAAGGTAGTGGACTCAATCTTGAGCAACACTGAAGTTTAAAGAACAGTTGCAACTTCTTGATCTCAAGAGCCTGTTATACTCTTCAAAATTAATGAGAACCCAAGGAAATTTTCTTTTAGTGTGGGTTATATGGATTAAAATTTACCGTATTTGAAATTAAAATGGAGAAAACTTATTTATTACTTCACCTAAAAACCCCAATTATAAGCCCATTAAATAATAACATAAATAGTATTTTTATGAAAAGTGTTTTCTAAAACAAAACCACTTTAGTGAGAAGAGTAGTATTGTTTTATGTTTTGGTGATCTCTTTAATGTCTGGACTAATGGAAAACAATGGAGTATCATTTCTGCTCTGCATTCAAACTGTTGTAGCATCATGCATCCTGTGGCCTCTGGAAAACTCCACTGTGTACATATGAGAAAGGAAAATAAGGTCTTAGAGAATAGTTCTGGGCATGTGGGCCACCTGAAAGGGTATCCCCAAGCCCCTCTTTGAGAAACATGGGTCTGAAGTATTCCGTTTTTCAGATAATCTGTGTTGCAGAGTTTGAGTACTACTATAATAGTAGGTATGGAGAAATTACCAACCAATAGTAGGAATGGAAAAAATTGCCATTTCCAATGGCAAATTTCAGGAACATTTTATACCCAAAATATATGCTTGATTAAAAACAACAACAACAACAACAACAAAACAAAAAAAGCCTTAAGTATGAACTAACTCAGTGGACCAGGTTGCTTCCTTACATGTTGCCTTCCTATTATAGTTGATATCACCATTGTAGTTTAAATCTCCTGGAGCAAATTCCACTCTATCCACACCCAAAAGAAAGTGGTTCAGGCAGTCTTAGATTACTCAGGGAACACTTGGGAGTAGTATGTAGATGAGACTTTATCAGATGGGGAAAATAACTAAGAAAACAGGCCAAGCAGGCAGGTAGTATCAGTTAACAATCTGGTATGCAGAAGGGAAAACCTGCCCCCTTTGCCTTCTTCCAGTGGACTGGAGGCCGTGAACGTCCTTGTTTCCCTTGCTTCGAGTGGTTGGTTTCCCAGAGAGCATTAATTATCTACTAGTCAACATAAAGAAGATTGGATATAATGAAACCAGAGGAAGTCAATCATTTCCTGCAGCAAAACATCTACAAAATTTGTATGGAAGTATGTAAATTTAGCATTGTTTCAAATGGCATTGAGGCTGGAACGCCAGTTCCAGTTGTACATGTTTCTGACATTCTTTTCTGATATCGTCCCCAGCCACCCTCCTTACTCTCGCAGCCTCCTTTTCGGTGCCAGGCAGAGGGCCTGCTGTTGCTGCTACAGGACTAACCCCAGGACTCTTTAGTGCATCACATGAGCCAGAGCACGGAGAGCTGCCTTTCTCAGCCACAAGTTCTCTAAGTGGATGTACCCACTGGTGTTCTCTGAGCATGCATAGCTTACTCAATTCCACGCACCGTTATTGCACAAGGATGGGGTACGTTGGCTCTTACTAACCCCAGGAGAGACATCCGAGTGTGGACACCATTTCAGATTCTTATGCCAAATTTATGAGACTTTTTTTCTGGAGATGCCCTCAAGTTGGTCCCCTCCCCCTAGAAACTCCTTTGTGTACTTCTACTTAGATTTTAACAGTTTCTAGAATATTCCCAAAATAAACTATAGGCAAGAAAATGAATTTTTTTTTCCTTCTGAGAAATAAGTGACTTTGCTTCTTAACCAATATCCAAAGCCCTTTGCAGCCTGAGAAGTCTTCAGTCAGCCAGGCTTATAGATCATTCTGCAGAAGGCATTTAAGCATAGATGGTCGGCTATTTCTAGCTGCTCCATACTGTGGCACTTTCATAGAAAGGACATATATCTTGTTCCCACTCCTCTATCAGCCACTGCAAACTTCACCTTTACCTAACACTGGGGATTTTGGAATCACATTTCCTTCTCAAGCAGAGACACACGTCAGCAAGGAATGCTAGCATTATAAACTTGAGAACCACCAAATCCTAGAAGGGAGGAAAGTGAGTCCAAGAGAGATTTCAGGACTTGCCCACATTATGTATGAAAGGTGTCCTCTCTATACCCCATTCTGCCTCCAGCACTCCATCAAAGCAAATCCCATCTCCAGCAGCATTGGTGGGATTGGAGATGTTTAGCCCAAGGCATGATGGGGCAGTATTCCTTTCTGAACAACCTTCACCTCTATTGTAATCCTAAGTTTCAATCAATCTCTGGGACCTTAATTAGATTTTAAAAGTGTGATACTCTTCATTCTATTGTATCTCTCCTAAGGAGTCACTCCAAGAACTTTTTCCTAAGTAATCTAAGAAGGCACCTTTTATACTGTAACCGGTTCCAGTTAGGGGTGGCGTTTGCTTTAGAGAGAGTGGAAGAGTTGAAAACCATTTTAAAGGAAATCTCATGTCCCATATCCTGCTTATGCTGTTGGTCATAGGAGTAAGTATCTTTGAAAAGAGTATACTTTGGGGGCGCCTGGGTGGCTCAGTTAGGCGTCCAACTTCAGCTCAGGTCATGATCTCACAGTTCATGAGTTTGAGCCCTGTGTTGGGCTCTGTGCTAACAGCTCAGAGCCTGGATCCTGCTTCAGATTCTGTCTCCATCTCTCTGCCCTTCCCCCTCCCCCACATGCTCTGTCTCTGTCTCTCTCACAAATATGAAAAATAAAACTTGAAAAAAATATTTTTAAAAAGGAAAAGAGTATATTTTGCAATTATGAATAGTTGTATCATTAGTTTATTCTATGCTAGTACTTTACACACCTAGACTGTAAGAAAGTGGGTGAAGGCTACACGGGATCTCTGTACTATCTTTGCTACTTTCTATGAGTCTATAATTAGTTCAAAATAAGGTTTTTTAAAAAATCAAATGAATTACTGATTAAATAGTTTAAAATAGTAATAAGTAATGGTGAATTAAATTATATTACATTTGGGGGACTTTATTTGAATGTACCTAAAAACACCAATAATAGCAATAGCAGTTACCATTTATGCCACAGTTAGGCACAAAGGATACATTTCATACAGAATGTATGGAAACATGTCCACAGTCCCGTGGCTGGGTGCATTACACCTAGGCTCAGACCAGACCTGTGTGAAACTAAAGACGATGTGCTCTTCACTTTAAGATACTTCTCTCCATTCGTTACGACTGTTTTGTTGTTTTGTTTTTTAATTTTACTTTTTATTTTTTTAAATTTACATTCAAATTAGTTAGCGTATAGTGAAACAATGATTTCAGGAGGAGATTCCTTAATGTCCCTTACCCATTTAGCCCATCCCCCCTCCCACAACCCCTCCAGCAACCCTGATTGTTCTCCATATTTATGGGTCTCTTATGTTTTGTCCCCCTCCCTGTTATTATATTATTTTTGTTTCCCTTCCCTTATGCTCATCTTTTTTGTCTCTTAAAGTTCTCATATCAGTGAAGTCATATGATTTTTGTCTTTCTCTGACTAATTTCACTTAGCATAATACCCTCCAGTTCCATCCATTGCAACATAGTTGCAAATGGCAAGATTTCATTCTTTGATTTCTGAGGAATACTCCATTGTACATAGGTACCACATCTTCTTTATCCATTCATCCATCGATGGATATTTGGGCTCTTTCCACACTTTGGCTATTGTTGATAGTGCTGTTCTAAACATGGGGGTGCATGTGTCCCTTCAAAACAGCACACCTGTATCCCATGGATAAATGCCTAGTAGTGCAATTGATGGGTCATAGGGTAGTTCTATTTTTAGTTTTTTGAGGAACCTCCATACTGTTTTCCAGAGTGGCTGCACCAGCTTGCATTCCCACTAACATTGCAAAAGAGATCCTCTTTCTCCGCATCCTCCTCACCAACATCCGTTGTTGCCTGAGTTGTTAATGTTAGCCATACTGACAGGTGTAAGGTGGTATCTCATTGTGGTTTTGACTTGTATTTCCCTGATGATGAGTGATGCTGAGCATTTTCTCATGTGTCGGTTGGCCATCTGGATGTCTTCCTTGGGGAAGTGTCTATTCATGTCTTTCGCCCATTTCTTCACTGGATTATTTGTTTTTTGGGTGTTGAGTTTAGTAAGTTCTTTATAGATTTTAGACACTAACCCTTTACCCAATATGTCATTTGCAAATATCTTCTCCCATTCTGTCAGTTGCCTTTTAGTTTTGCTGATTGTTTCCTTCGCTGTGCAGAAGCTTTTTAGTTTGATGAGGTCTCACTAGTTCATATTTGCTTTTGTTTCCCTTTCCTCCGGAGACATGCTGAGTAAGAAGTTGCTGCGGGCAAGATCAAAGAGGTTTTTGCCTGCTTTATCCTTGAGGATTTTGATGGCTTCCTGTCTTACATTGAGGTGTTTCATTCATTTTGAGTTTATTTTTGTGTCTGGTGTAAGAAAGTGGTCCAGGTTCATTCCTCTGCATGTTGTTGTCCAGTTTTCCCAGCACCACTTGCTGAAGAGACTGTCTTTATTCCATTGGATATTCTTTCCTGCTTTGTCAAAGATTAGTTGGCCATACGTTTGTAGATCCATTTCTGGGTTCTCTATTCTGTCCCATTGATCTGAATGTCTGTTCTTGTGCCATGGTTACCACTGTTTTAACAGAGCCTTAGCTATTTGGTTTTCAAAATAGATTATAAAAGTGTTGTATATGTTCTGTTAAAATTTCAAGCATCCAAAAAGCATAAAAGTGAATGTAGGATAAAGAAAACCAAGTGTTCTTTTATAAATCATTCCAGATATAAAATTTCATGTTTCCAAATTTTTTTAAATATATGTAGTAACTTACAAACAAAATTGGATTTATAACCCCACACATTGTTGGGATGTAAAATGGTGCAGTGCCAGCACTATGCACCACAGTTAGGTAGTTCCTCAAAAAGTTAAACACAGAATTACCATATGACCCAGCAAATTACTCCTAGGTTATCTGCGTAAGAGAATTGAAAACATGTGTCCACACAGAAACTTGTATATGGATGTTCACAGCAACAGTTTTCATATCAGCTGAGAAGTGGAAACAACCCAAATGTCCATGAACTGATGAATGGATAATAAAATGTCATTTATCCATACCATGGATTATTCAGCTAAAAAAGGAATATAGTACTGACACATGCTATAACATGGATGCACCTTAAAAACATGATGCTGAGTAAAAGAAGCCAGACACAAAAGACCACATTTAATATTGTTCCATTTATATACAGTGTCCATAAAAACAGCAAGTAGATCTGTAGCAAGAGTGACTGCTGATGGGCACAGCACAGGGTGTACTTGGGATGGTATTGGCATAAGGAAACATTCTGGAAGTAGACAGTGGTGAAAGTTCCACAAGTCTATGAATACACTAAAAACCATGCACTGTACACTTTAAAAGGATGAATTTTTTGGTATGTGACATATCTAAATTTTAAAAATTAGATTTAAAGGCACTTAGGAGGCTCAGTTGGTTAAGCGTCTGACTCTTGATTTCAGCTCAGGTCATGATCAGGTTCATGGGATCAAGCCCTGAGTTGGGCTCTGCACTGACAGCATGCAGCCTGCTTGGGATTCTCTATTTCTCTCTCTTCCCCTCTCCCACCCACAAGCACGCAGTGTGCACACTCTAAATAAATAAATAAATAAACCAACAAACGGTTTAAAAACTAAAATGAAAAATAAAATAAAAATTGTGTTCTGCTGTAAAGAATTTGGGATGCTCATATTATATCACATCTCACATAGAAGGGAGTATAACTCTTTCCACGAGCTGTCAACAATCCTCAGTCAAAATACTAGGTACTCATTTTCATGGTAAATATAACTTTTTTATGAAAAATGAGTATACATATATATATATATTTATATATATACATATTCATATATATAAAACAAAATACAATTTTAACCATTTTAAGTGTGCACTTTGGTAAATATAATTTTAATACATGCATATATCTTGATGTCTTCCCATTTAAATACTACACTGTTGCTATAAATAAAAATATAGCTATGGAAGCTTTCTAGTTTTCTGAGATGTGACCCAAATTTTTCTGCAGATTCACTTTATGCAATCTATAAATTAAGATATATCCTGGGGCACCTGGGTGGCTTGGTCGGTTAAGCGTCCGACTTCGGCTCAGGTCACGATCTCACGGTCCGTGATTTCGAGCCCTGCATCGGACTCTGTGCTGACAGCTCAGAGCCTGGAGCTTGTTTCGGATTCTGTGTCTCCCTCTCTCTCTGCTCCTCCCCTGTTCATGCTCTGTCTCTCTCTGTCTCAAAAATAAACGTTAAAAAAATTAAAAAAAAAAAAAAAGATATATCCTAAGAAATTTATTCTGGCAAAATGATGTTTTCAGATTTTTTCATATTTTTTTATCATAAACTGGATGACTTTATCTGTATGTCCTTTTCCCCCTCTATTTTAATTAAACATATGTTTTACAAACTTTAAAAAAAATCAAAATATAAACTTTTGGTGGCATCTACCCATCAGATAATTTGTTGTTTTAAACATATTTTAAGGGGATGGCTTTTTAGAAAGAATGAGTTTCCTATGCAACAAAGTGAAACCTGATACAAAAATGAATGGGAAGGACTGAAGTGAGAAGAACAATACACTGTAACTGTGCCAAAAGTTAGCTTCGGCACAAAGTCTGTCCCAGTCAGAGGCTGGAGTCATTTCGAGGGATGTGCATGCTGCCTGAGAAAAAAGCTCTAGTTCACAGAGCCATCTGAATCACATCTATTTTTCAAAACAGTAGAGAAGCTGATTTTTTATAAGACTAAGTTTTTTATTTAATGCATTAAAGTATAAATGTGTAACCGGTCCAAACTTTTAAAATTAGCCACTAGCATCCTCTAAATAAGTAAGCATCATTAAATTCAAAAAGAACTTTTCTAAGGCTATATTCATACTATAGCACTTGTCAAAGAAAATTCCAAGGGAACACTGCTTCCAAAAAGGACTTCATGGTTATAAATTGAAGAAACTTCCATTTGTCCAGATCTTACATGTATCTTTTACACCAGATTTTCCAAGGTCTCCCACTCCAGTGTGTCCAGCTAAGAAACAGGTAGGCTGCACGCGACAACCCTAACCCACCATAGAACCATCTTCTTGGAGTTTATGGAGTCCACACAACAGAAACTCCAAAGATTTAGGAAAATCGATAAACACTTGGTTACTCTCTGGAAAGTGTTATTTTCATGTTCTGTATAAAGAATCATCTTTTTATCATAACTTTAATTTGACTCTGTTCCTTCACAATGAAGGTCACTCTGGGGTTAAAATCTGGTCTTCAACTGGGAAATATTTGAACAGAAAACAGCATAGAAGTTAATAGCCTAAGGGCGCTTGGATGGCCTAGTCCATTAAGTGCCTGACCCTTGATCTCGGCTCAAGATCTTGGGGTCATGAGATCAAGCCTTACATAGGGTTCAGCGTGGAGCCTGCTTGGAATTCTCTCTCTCTCTCTCTCTCTCTCTCTCTCTCTCTCTCTCAAGAATCAACATTAAAAAAAATAGTAAAACAAATAAAAAAATTAATCTTAAGGCACAAGATTGAAAGTACAGAAGAGAAATACAGGATTACAGAATTTTGAGCCATTTTCCAGTACTACCACGATGTCTAAGAAAAATATAAAAACCGATTTTAAACTTCATATAGTTTTATTATTCCACTGGGAACAGCATATGAAGAGCTCTAATTTCCTGTCTACACTATATAGGAAGGTGGTTAAGAACCGGAGAAGGAATCTAGCATTAAGCAACTAATATGTTTATGATCATCTAATTTGAAGATTTTAAAGTCTTCAAATACATGTTTGATTATCAAGAAGGACTGAACATTCCCAGGAGGAAAGAAGAAAGGGACCAAAAAAAAAAAAAAATCAACTCCGCAGTCTTTCTCAGTTTTAGACATGAAAGAATTTACATGCTAAATTGAACAACCATGAATACTAAAGTTTTCCCTGAATAATATAAAATGTACCTTGGGGTGCCCGGGGGACTCAGTTGGCTAAGCATCCGACTTCAGCTCAGGTCATGATCTCACGGTTCCTGAGATCGAGTCCCGCGTATCAGGCTCTGTGCTGACAGCTCAGAGCCTGAAGCCTGCTTCAGATTCTGTGTCTCCCTCTCTCTCTCTGCCCTTCCCCCGCTCAGGCTCCATCTCTCTCAAAAATAAATAAATACTGTTTTAAAAATGTATCTATTGTTGGAAATCTTCAAAAAAGTAAAAATCATCTCCTACAAAGAATTTTGCATACTCTCTTGGAAACCTTTCCTGCCTTATGATTCTGTCATGACAAAGAGTTCATATTCGACAAAAATTTATACATGTTGAGTTCGTTCATTTGGTATGTATGTGTCTATTCTATGCAGATACTATTAAAAAAAGAGTGGCACCTGGGTTGCTCAGCTGGTTAAGCGTCCAACTTGATTTTGGCTCACATTATTCAAGCTCTGTGTCAGGTTTGACACTAGCAGCACAGAGCCTGCTTAGGATTCTCTCTCTCTCTCTCTCTCTCTGCCTCTGCTCACTCTCTCTCTCTCTCTGCCTCTGTCTCAATCTCCCTCTCTCTCTCACAAAATATATACACAGTTGAAAACTTAAAATTAAAAAAAGATAAATCAGAATGCAGAAAACATATTTTATATATTTTTTCTTTCAAAGTGTGGCAGCTTAAGTGGGACCTGGGTGGTTCAGGCAGTTAAGCATCTTGATTTGGGCTCAGGTCGTTATCTCGCAAACTGGTTTGTGAGTCTGAGCTATGCGTCAAGCTCTGTGCTGACAATGAAGAGCCTGTTTGGGATTCTCTATGTCTCTCCCCTCTCTCCCTGTCCCTATACTGCTTGCTCTCTCTCTCAAAATAAATAAATAAGCTAAAAAACAAAAAACAAATTCAGTGTTGCAGCTTCAAATTTAGTTTTTCATTTTACGGATAAAGAACCTTATTTACGTCACCAGAAATTTTATTTAATGAAAAGAATAAATATATATTTCCTTTCTTTCTACACCAAAATACCTAAAATATACCAAGATTATACCACACAGTAAGTTACCTTAGCAACCCCAAGAAAGACAATAGCCAAAAATTGAAAATTCGCAATCTGGTATGGCCTAAAACAGATTTCACTTTGCATTCCTTAGAAACACAGGTTTTGCCAAACTAAATACAGGATATCACCTTTATTAAACTGAAACATAAGGGCAAAAATTTCTTCCAGTTCTTCACAGAAATCAGCTGTAAGTCATTCAGAAGAGTCTAAGCATTTTTTGGTTGTTACCTGGCTTTTTTTTTTTTTCTTAATTTGCACTTAAAATATTTTCTCCCACATTTTATAATTTAAAGAGCATCTGCTCTGCCTTAATCCCATTATTGCTGCTTTGATTTTATGATACTTTCTCTCAACTCTTCATTCTTTAAGTTCCTCTCGCCCCTCTAAAATGAATTCTTCCCCTTAACCCCCCTCTTCATCTTCCTATGCATCGAGCTATTCTTTCCAGCTGCCTTCTCCTTCTTTGCTTCCATAAAGGCATACCCGAGAATTATCTACTCCCACCAAACTTTATAAATTTCAATCCTGTACCTTCCTCTCTGTTGTCATCAGTCTGATTTCTATTATGATCTTGAGGACTTCCATTTCTTCCTAAGATCCTTTTCATCATTATAAGGAGCAAGAGGATGGTATGGGGTTGGGGGAGTATAAAACAAAACAACTTACCTTTGCAAGACCAAGGACAGCTAACGTCTTGAGAGAAGATTTCAGAAGAGATTTAGATGATGGTAAAACACGAAGAGGATCACCATAAACTCTGGCTACTGGTGTGGAAAGAGTTTCAGCCATATCTTAATTTTCAGAATCAGGATTGTTGTCCTCAGATAAGGTTCCACCTTCTGGTTTCACAGTGCCACGTTCTGCTCTCACTTAGTAGAAAACAAAGTAAAGAGGACATGAAAATATCTGTAACTTCAAATTAGTGAATAACACAAGAATGGACAAGAATTAGTGAATAAAACAAGCCTTCCAGTAGCTTACTGTTTTTCATGGATTGCCAAGAAGAATGCAGTAGCTTTGCTACACGTGGTTTCTGGACATTCTAGAAAAGAATTAACAGCTTTAAGGATTACAAGAATCCAATTCGATAAAATCATTGTAATATTCACCATTACCAAATGAGCACCATTACACAAGGAACACAGGCTTTGGAATCATTCAAATGTAGTTTCACATCTCAGTTATGCCATTTACTATTTATTACCAGTCTCCATTTTCTCATGTGGTGAGGATTACAAGAGATCTCATAGGTAGTCTCAAAATGTTACTCGCCATACCTGTAACTGATTAATATCGGGTAAATGCATTACCAAAGTAACCTCAGATAACATTGAACCCTAGGTAACTGAAAGTATGTTGAAAAAACTAACACTAAGAAATTTAAATATGTTATCTTGTGAAGTGTTTGCATGATTTAGACTGGCATGAACTATCTCTTGTAAGAGAAAATATACAAACTTACTCTTCAGTAGTATCTTATGTCGGTAGGTTGGAATTGCAAACAGTTTAAGTTGCTTCTATTTCTCCAAACATTAAAGACAAATATGACTGTTTAAATGTAGCTACTTCTGGGATGCCTGGGGGGCTCAGTCAGTTAAGTGACCAACTTTTGATTTCAGCTCAGGTCATGAAGTCACGGTTAGTGGGGTTCAAGCCACACATCGGGCTCTGTGCTGACAGCGTGGGAATCTCTTGCTTGAGATTTCCTCCTTCCCTCTCTGTCTGCTCCTCCCTACTAGCACTTGCTGATTCTCTCTCTCTCCCTTTCCAAGAGAAATACAAACACTACAAAAACATTTAGCTCAGCTCCTTCCAAGAAAGAGAAAAAAAGGATAATAAACCTTGTGGGGCAATGAGTCATGGATGAAAACTACACACAGACAGTAGAATTCCATAATCACATATGTTGACAATGGAGTTGACAGAAAGTGATGTACTAAAAGAACAGACACTAAAGAAATGTTTTCTGCAAGGAAATATTAGGGTAGGGGTAATCATTAAAAGAGTATGGTGGGGGGAACACGTATGTGGCTCAGTCAGTTCAGCATCCAACTTCAGCTCATGAGTCATGATCTCATGGTTTGTGGATTTGAGCCCCACATTGAGCTCTGTGTTGAGAGCTCGGATACTGGAGTCTACTTTGGATTCTGTGTCTCCCTCTGTCTCTGTCCCTACCCTGCTTGCACTCTGTCTCTCTCTCTCTCGGTCCAAAATAAATAAAACTTTAAAAATATCAAAAATAACTTAAAAAGCATGGGGGAAAGAGGAAAAAGGAAAAAAAAAATAAGACATGACCAATCAATCAAGCATGAGCTTAAGACAAGGAAGAAAAGGAAACATGTGAGCAAAATAAGGTAAGTAGAAACAACATACACTTTTTAACAGGTACATAAGTAGGATTGGGAATATACTATGAACAATAGTCTCTTTTAACATTTTAAAGATATATATAAAAATCTATACATAAAACAGAGGCTTTGATTCACAGTATATCCCTAAAATACTGACTTTTATCACTCTACAGTTATCTGGTTATAAATACTGTAGTAAAGAATTTTTTTTTCACTATAAAAAAATGTTCGATTACTGGCATCTATCACTTCCTAAAAGCTATATTATTACTAGACTATCAAAAGAACAGGAAAAAAAAAAAAGGTTCCTAACACATCAACTTGCACTATGGAGAAAGAATTGGGAATGAGAATTCCTGGAAGAAATGTGAACCTTCAAAGGATGTATGTAATGGGACATGGATGGGGTTAAAAAAACAAAGGCTGAGGAATTTTTTCTCTGCAATTTTAAGCTTACAGTGGGAGGATACTAAAAATATACTGCAACCTTCTTTCGTATGTAACTCCTGATTTCCTCAATAGAATTCATTTCCATTTATACATATTAAACACTAAAACAATATAAACTGAAGCCTTACTTTTTAAATTCACATATTTAATTCTGATATATCATGCGTATTTCATTATTTTTCAAATTCCATTCTACGGAATTCCATTTCCCTACTCATTTATTCACATTCAAAAACTATGACATTGCTTCTTCCAAGCAAGACTTTATTCTAGGAGCTCCAGGAGTCAAACAAGTATGTTTCCTAACCTCCAGTAGCTTATAATGATGTAGGGGTATTGAAATGAATATTTAAATAAATATCAGATGTCTGAAACTTTAAATTTTAGAATCTGACACAAGGACTAGGAGGAGATATTTTTAAAAGCTAGAATAGGAAAGGTTTCTGAAATTAGAAATTTGACAACTTGGCTATGAAGAGCCTCTGCTCATAGAGCTACTCTTTTCAGCAAAATACGTAGTCTTCGGGGAGATGCACAATTTTAACTTACTCTTCAGGGAGTTATTTCAAAAGTACAGGGGAACACCTTTGTAAGGTAATTGTTGAGAAATAATGTAAACATCTAAATTTCTACATTTTCTAATATTATTTTAGTCTAAATGTAGAACAAAGGATAGAGCTAAAGGAAAATCCTGTATCTCACCAAAATAAAAACTGCCTGGGGCGGGGGGCAACCTACAACCTACAATAGATAATTGGATCCAAAAAGATTTCATTTAGGCATGAGTATTATCAGTCATGTTACTATCGCAGTAAGAATCCTTATCCTTAACCAAGTGTCATATTGCCTCCATTATGAGAAAGCTTTTCCCAATATAAATTGATGGTCATTATATATTTTCCAGCCCATTCTTTTATCAGCCTCCACCTCTAGGAATTACCAAAGTAAACCAAAACAAAACAAAACAAAACATTCAACGTGTCATGTATCTGTAAAGTGGTTTGTTCTTGGTAACTTTTCATTACACACATAAAATGATGATACACAGGCTACTCTTAAATTTTCAGAGTAAATAAGGGAGAAAACTCAATTCAGAGCAGGAAAGTGAGTTTCACAGGAGGGTACTTTACCTTGGTACCAAAATCTAAATCTTGGCTAGCTGATGTAGACCATGAATCATCAGGACCAGGTTTGTCAGAAAGCCTTTAGAGCAAAAATATACAACAAAAACATGTTCATTTATTTAAAAAAAAATTCAAAAATTAAGTGAAATGTCAGCTATCTGTTTATTCAACGAAGTTTCTTGGTATAATTAAAAGTTGCCCTCTGGTTTTTTCATTAAGTTTTATTTTAATTCCAGTAATAGTAACATCCAGTGTTATATTAGTTTATTAATACAGTGATTCATCAACTCCATACTCACCCCGTGCTCATAATGACAAGGACACTGCTTCATCCCCATCACCTCTTTCACCCCTCCCACCACTCACCTCCTCTCTGGGAACCAACTGTTTGTTCTCTGCAGTTAAGAGCCTATTTCTTGGTTTGTCTCCCCTTTTTTTATCGTCCTTTTGCTCATTCATTGTTTCTTAAGTGCTACATGAGTAAAATCATATGGTATTTGTCTTTCCCTGACTTTGTTTACCATACTACTCTCAGGTTCCATCAAGGTGATTGCAAATGGCAAGATTTCATTGTTTTATGATTAATACTACAGTGTGTATGTGTGTGTGTGTGTGTGTGTGTGTATGGATATACATATACACACACACATACATACATATAGGGCTTCTTCTTCATTCACTCATCTGTCAATGGACGCTTGTGCTGGCTATTGGAAATAATGCTGCAATAAACACAGGGGTGCGTGTGTCCCATGGAATTCATGTTTTTGTATTTTTTGGGTAGTATCCAGTAGTGCAATAACTGGATCATAAGAGAGTTCTGTTTTTAATTTTTTGAGGAACCTCCATACTGTTTTCCACAGGGGCCACACCCATTTGCATTTCCACCAACAGTACAAGAGGTTTCCTTTGTCTCCACATCCTCGCAAACACATGCTTCTTGTGTCTTGGAGTTTAGCCATTCTGACAGGCGTGATGTGGTATTTCGTTGTAGTTTTGGGGAGCATCTTTTCATGTGTTTGTTCACCATCTGTATGTTGTCTTTGGAAAAATGTCTGGTTATGTCTTTTGCTCATTTTGAAACTGAGATTTTTGGAGGGGGGGATGTTGACTTGTATCATTTTTTTATGTATTCTGGATACTAACCCTTTACTGGATTTGCAAAACATTTGCAAATATGTTCTCCCATCCCAGAGGTTGCCTTTTAGTTTTGACGGTTTCCTTCACTGTGCAAAACTTTGTAGATTCATGTAGTCCCCATAGTTTGTTCTTGATTTATTTCCCTTTGCTCAGGAGACATAAAATGTTGCTACAGCCAAAGTCAGAGAAATGATGGCCTGTGCTCTCTTCAAGGATTTTTTATGGTTTCAGGTCTCACATTTAGGTCTTTACTTCATTTTGAGTTTATTTGTGTGTATGGTAAAGAAATTGGTCCAGGTTCACTCTTTGGCATGTGGCTTGTCCAGTTTTCCCAACAACATTTGGTGAAGAGACTGCCTTTTCCCCACTGGATAGTCTTTCCTGTTTGTGGAAGATGAACTGACCATACAGTTGTGGATTTATTTCTGGTTTTTCCATTCTATTCCATCGAGCTATGTGGCTATTTTTTACGTCAGTAGCCACCATACTGTTTGGATTACTACAGCTTTGGAATAAAACTTGAAATCTGAGATTGCGATACCTCCAGTTTTCCTCTTTGGCAATATTGCTTTGGCCATGCAAGGTCTTTTGTGGTTCTATACAACGTTTAGGATTGACTGTCTATCTCTGTGACAAATGCTGTTGGTATGTTGAAAGGGATTGCATTACATCTGTAGATTGCTTTGGGTAGACACTTTAAAAATATGTACTCTTCCCATCTATGAGCATCAGATGTCTATCTCTTTCTGTCACCTTCAATTTCTTTCATCAGTGTTTTACGGTTTCCAGAGTATAGGTCTTTCAAAATTTGGACCATGTTTTTAAAAAGCTCTCAGTTCTCTGTTTTGCCTCCACCTCTCCTAACCTGTAAAATCTCCAGGAAAGACCCAGTCTGAGTTTCCATAACCAAGTGTGACAGGCAGGGAATTCTCTGAAATGGTTGAAAATTAAATGTATCACAGTTACCACAATGACTTCCCACCTCACATCTGTCAGAATGGCTCAGTTTCAACACACAGGAAACAAGGGTTGCTCAGGGTGTGGAGAAAAAAAAAAACGTTGTGCACTGGTCATGGGATGTAAATTGGTATCGCCACACTGAAAGCCAGTATGGAGGGGCTTCAACAAATTAAAAATACAAATACCATGGGATCCAGTCATCCACTCCTGGGTATTTATTTACCCAAGGGAAATGGAAATACTAATTTGGAAAGATATATGCACCGGTATCTTTATTATACCATTATTTACAATAGATAAGATATGGATGCAACCCGTGTCCACCAAAACATGAACAGACCACACACACACAAAAGCATACACACACACAAACACACACACACACACACACACACACAATGGAATATTATGCAGCTATAAAACAGAATGAGATCCTGCCATCTGCAACATCATGGATATACCTAGATGGTAGGAGGCTAAGTGAAATAAGTCAGACAGAGAAAGACAAATCCTATATGGTTTCATTTCTATGTAGAATCTAAAAAGGGGAACAAATGAACAAACATAGAAAAAGCAGAAACAGACCCATAAATGCAGAGATTTGACTCTTGCCAGAAGGGAGGGGAGGTGGGGGGATGTACAAAATGGGGGAAGGGGAGAGGGAAGTTCAGGGTTCCAGTTATAGAATGAATAAATCACAAGGCTCAAAGGTACAGCATAGGGAATCTAGTCAGTGGTATTGTAATAGCATCATACATTACCAGATGGGAGCTACGCTTATGGTGATCATGGTGGACCATCCAGAGTTGTTGCATCACAGATTACATTGTGTGTCAGGTAGACCTCTGTTTAAGTAAATAAATCCAAGTTAAGGTTTCTATGTTATGAGTGGTAGTACTAACTAGAGATTAAAAGACTAAAATTTCCCAAGGCCAACTTTGTTCCTACACTGGTCTTGTCTTATTTAGGTCCATAATAACTAGCAAGACCTTCCAAGCCTTCAGGGGCATTCAACTACCCAAGGAGAGAGACTGCGATCAAAATGGTCCTGGTAGTTGTGCCTCTATTTCTCTATATGCTGCCTGAATATTTTCTTTCCTATGAGATCCCACTCCTACATCACTCTTCGGCACAGTTCAGTGGCATTCTCCAACCTTTCAATCTTTAGCCTAAGAAGGCACACACTCCTACAAGAAGGATGGGCTCAAATGACCGAGGATAGGAGCCATGTCCTGCTCCTGGAGAACAAGCGAGTTGGGAGTCTCAGTCATCCACACAGTCACCTCAACATAGGCATGTTATCACCTATCCAGATGAAGCTCCCTTACTGATTTGACAAGTCAATCCTAGCCCTGCCCAGCCCTACAGGCACATGGGAAAGGCATCACAGATTTAGGAAAAGAGGTGGAGTGAGGAGACAGCTTGCCTTGGGCCATAAATCTCTGTAGTTCAGAATCTTCACCCCCACCCCCAATTCCTTGAGAGTATCTAAGCTATCCTCCCTAAGTTGGGGTGGAATTCGATGATATCATATTTCTATTTGTTGTGAACAGACTCTTCCCAGCAGCTCAAATGATTTTTAATCTCTCTTATCAGAAAATCTGAGGTATCTTCAATGAAACCAACACACACAAAAGCAGAAACCTGGTCAGGACACTCTTGAACTCTCCTTTTGAATATGTCTTTCTAAACAACTCCCCTAATCCTAGGTCCTTCATTCCTGTCATTCACCTTTATCTCACTTGGCATAAACCCCCATATTCTGACATCTTTTCTAAAACTCTTAGTCCTATCCAACTCAGTGTTGTTCTTCTTGAAACCTGGTCTCCTCTGCTAATTCAATTCTTACCCTCCTTCATTGTATTCATTAAACCCACTCCCAGCTTTCTATTACTAAAACATTTGCCTGCAAGATGAAGAAAAAAAAACAAAGAAAGAAAGGAAACAAAGAAAGCAAGAAAAGAACCCAAATTTAAATCTCATTTCTGTCACTTATCATATCCAACTAGGTCACTTCAATCTCTTTTGAGTTTCAAATTCTCCATGGAAACAACCATTGGACAAGGAGGTTAAACAAAGGTTGAAGTCCGAGAGGGTATTTTGATGAATTAGTCTCTGAGGTTCCCCAAATCTTGAGATTCTAAGTGCTTTTGATTTGGGCTCTGGAAAAATGGAGAGTCCTTAGCTGGCACAATTGGAAAAATTAATGGAAAAAAAATACCAGGAAACCATAGAAGAAAGTAAAATGACAAAAACACAGTACAGAAAAATCATGGGGAAAAATATCTCCAAAAAAAGAAAAAGCTTCCTAGAACTAGTCAAGGGTACGAGCCCAAAGGGAAACCATACTGGGAACTTAGGCAACAGAGAATCATATAGCAATATCCTCGAAATAGAGGCTGTATTTAATTAACGTAACATGGTCTACAACTAGATATCCTTCTCTTACAGAAAACTCATTTGTCTCAAGAAGAGGAGATATCACCACATCTAAGGAAGTGCCTGACTAGATCTTGCTTATTATGTAAAAGCCATGACACCATGGTCATAGCTGACATCCACCCTAAAATCTCTGATGGTAAAAACAAGGGATTAGTTACCAATGCACTAATTACTTTTGTTAGCACTACTGGTCAAATATATAAGGACAAATGCTTGGACTAACCTGGGTTCTTAAGAAAACCCTAAATTAGACTTCCAACATCATTACCTTTGACATTCTGAGTTGATCTGCCCTAGGATCTGTATCTTGATCTCAGTGCTGCTGAGGAACAAGAGAATGGATGTGGAAGCTACACAAGGTGACGGGCAAACCCCTCAGCTACTCATTAACTATGGAACCATGGGGCGGGTAATCAACCTCCCTGAACAACAGTTGCCAAAGTAATAAAAAGTAGGCTAGAATAACACAGCTACTTTGCAAAGCTATACAATGACTGTATAACTTAACAGATGTTATGCATAGTATATAGTGTCTAGTCCAGGGTAGAACACTCAACAACTGCTTTTGTTCTCTGCATTCCCTTAGGAAACACATAATTTTCAGTTCATTCATTTCCTTTCCTTTCCTTTCATTTTCCGTTTCATTTCATTTCATTCCTTTATATTTTGAGAGTGCACATAGAAAGTGGGAAAGATATCCCAAGGAGGCTGTCAGTGCAAAACGCAACGGGGGGCTTGAACTCACAAACCTGAGTTGAAATCAAGAGTCACACCCTTAACCTGTGAGCTCCCCAGGTGCCCCAACAAATGTCATTTTTACAAATCCATAAAAATCCTACCTGGTTATAGAGTATTTCTCAGTAATCTTATCTGCTCCTAAAGAAGAAAGCAAAATACATGTTAAACCAACAATAAAAAAATAGAGGAAATTACAAGTGTATGGCTTATGATTTGTTAAAAAGTATTGCTTTGGGACCACACCTGGAAACCACACTACACTGAATGGGAATTATACCATTGGTAGGCTTAAAGCACTAAGAAATCTTACTTTCTCCTCTTTATTGACCAAAAGCAAGAATAGGTTTCATCAGAATTTGACACCTACAGGTGAACTGATGTTTCCAATGACCATCACTGACCGACTCTATGACACTGGAGGAAAATGGTATCGTTAGGAGAATGATAATCATAACCTGACAATGTCAAACTGAAACTAGCATGATTTTTCTGGACTTCCACTATGAGAGGAGTTAAAAGAGAGTATGTTTATTTTGCTGTCACATGGCAGAACTTCCCCAGCCCTTCAGTAGAGGCTGTTCAGTTTTAGGAGGAAACATCCCCTCACAAAATGTGCTCTATAGCTATTGTACTTTGCTGCATGGCCAAACCATAGCAAACGGACTCTCCCTGGCCTTATTTCCAATGACAAGGTAAGTAAGAATGATTTGGCATTCCAGTTGATAAAGTTCTAACTTCTTGAGACTGTCTCTTTCCATTGCTAGAGAGTCTAACTAGATCCACCGCACATCACCTAGGAAGATGATCCCAATGTGAGTGCTTGGTAGTGGTTCATATCATTTTTCTCAACCCTCCCAATTAGGTGACACACATCTAGAGAAATCATGATTTTTTTCATGGAAGGCATATATCATCAGATCCTCTACTGATGAGCAACAAAACAAAACAAAGGGCAAAGAATATCTTGAATGCCTACATTCAATTACCGGGGAATTCTAATTTTCTAAACATTCAAAGATATCCACTGTATGATTCTTACTATATGACACTCTGGAAAGAGCAAGACTATGGAGGTAAGGGTAGGGTTGAATGTAGGGATAAAGGGGCACAGCACAGAGGACTTTTAAAGCAGTGAAACTCTTTCACACGATACCACAAAGGCGGATTTGCATCATTACACATTTGTTAAAACTCATAGAATGTATAACACCAAGGCTGAACACTAATGCAAATTAGAGACTTGGCCTGAAAATGAAGAGTCCGTGTCCATAGAAAATGCACCACTGTTGTCAGGGTACCTGGGTGGCTCAGTTGGTTCAGCGTCCAAGACTGGATGTGAGCTCAGGTCATGATCTCACAGTTCATGGGATCAAGTCCTGTATCAGGCTCTGTGGTGACAGCACAGGATTCTTTCTCCCCTCTCTCTCTGCCCCTTTGCTGCTCACACATATGCATGCCCTCTCGTCAAAAATAAACGAAGGAACTGAAAAAATATACTACTAAAAATGGACCACTGTCGTGCAAGATGTTGACAACAGGGGAGGCTAGGCGTGTACGGGAGCACGGTATGGAATATGGAGACTCTCTGTACTTTCTATTATATTTTGCTGTGAACTGAAAACTGCTGTAAAAAATAAGGCTTATTAAATGTATAAAACAGCAACAACAACAAAACACGGTATCCATTGAAGCTACTCTTAGCATATATTAACGCATGATAGGGTCACCTTGAAAATTAAGATAGAGATGAAAGTAACACAATAGGGGGACTCTCTCCCATATGGAAGTATATGGAAATACATAAAGCAAAATACAAAAATACAAAAGTTACTCATATACTTATTAGGCAAGAAAACAACTGGTGAATATGATCAAATATCTTATAACTATAAACAGGGATTCAGCACTATATGAATCAAACCTGGGTTTTCCATATAATTAAGAGATTTTATTGTAATTTTAAGTCAAAAATCATTATGTTGATCGTATCTTAGAATCATAATGAAGCTTAATCACATAAAAAAGATTATAATGACCTACTATTGCGCTAGTAATTTTTGTACAAATACCTACTTCATATGTATGTTGAAACTGAAACCAGTACCATGGTAACCATCATATTACTTGCTAGTAAAATAATATTTGAAGACACCACCAAAAATGACATCAGGGCTATAATTCCTATGCAGAACAGGTTTCATCCAGCAGGCCAAAGATGGCTACCCTCAGAACATCCTACTTGAATGACTGGCCCTTGGTTGTTCCCTGGGATCTTGGATTTAAGGAGGGTTCCCACAATTCCGTAGCTGGTTAAGAGTGGCTCACTCTGCCTAAGTGCTGGTACAATCAATGTGCTTAAGGCCGTGCACTTGATTTCCTTCTGAAAACCTGGAATTTTGGGACATGCTAAGGAGAAGATGCCTATGTGATTAGCATTTGATGAAAACCTCGGGCACTAAGTATCCCTAAGCCTTGTACTGGCAGACAACATTTCACTTGTGCTGTCCTAATTTGATGTTGGAGGAATTAAGGACATCCTGCTAACTCCATAGAGAAAGGATTCCTGGAAGGCTAGGCTTGGTCTACTCTGGCCTTCACCTCATGCACCTTTTCTCTGTGATTGGCCTTTCTAGCCTGTCCCCATACCAAACCACAGGCATGAGTACAACTATATGCTGAGGTCTGGGAGCGCTTCTAGTCAATAATCAAATCTGGGTGTCGTTGGGGTGCCTCTAACACAACTGCATTATATGAAATTTTATTATTTGGGTTGATGTCTTACACATGGTTACATTCAAAAGGTTATGTCACAGAATACCTTTCCTGGAAACTCTTTTTCTTGGTATTTGCCTTGAAAATTCTTACATTCCTATATCTCCATTTGAAAAAAGGTTTAAAAGGAATAGATGAAATCATGATGTCAGAAGTGTGAAACAAGCAACAATCCTATTTTATTCAGAAGAAAAAAAAAGAGAATCCTGGTGTTTGCCAATATGTTCTACCATATACAAGTTCCTCTCAAATATGAAAAATTAGTTAATTTTCTCCAACTAAATAGGACTTAGTTCAATTTTCTGGCAGATAGGAACCAAAAGAAGTAACAGGGATTGTTCTAAAAAAAACAGAACTATCAGACCCAGTATAAAAACATACTAATGATTACAGTTTTTTTTGTTTCGTTTCCTTAATTTCTTAGAAAATTAAAAATACAGTTCACCTATTAAAGGCAATTATTGCCAAAATAATCAAAAAGTTATAATTACTGTGTCCTCATTCCTGCTGCTTTCCTCTGTTCATCTGAAAAAGTCCTACTCATTCTTCATGTCCAATTTAAATGCTGGCACACAATCTGGAAACGTCTGAATCTTCTGAGAGTTCTCTCTCACCCCCTAACTTTTTATATTCAGGAATCACAAATTCGTATTAACTATACTGTTTCAGTCTCTGCCTTGTCTTTTCCCTGCTACTGCCCTAGTCAAACATGACTTCTTAACTGATGATTTTCACAGGGAAAAAAAAGCCACCAAATATTATTGTTATTTCTTAAATGAATAAAAAAAAAGCAAAACAAATGAGAAAGACACAAGGCCCAGAAAAAAGAAAATTAATGGAATAAATTGAACCCCCTGACGTTTTCAATCTACACAACTGAAAGTTTCATAATGGACTAATACTAGGCTAAGAAAACAAGAGCTTCCTTTGCCTCCCAGTCTTTATGTGGTTTCCTATAACCTATCCTCCATATGAGGGTTCAGCAAACTACGGCCACAGGCCAAATCCAACCTGCCGTCTGGTTCTGTAAATAATGTTTTATTGGGCATAGTCCCATGTCTTCACTTACATATTGCTATGGCTGCTTTCACACTACAAGGGCAGAGCTGAGAGACCACATCACCTAAAATATTCACTGACTCTTTAGGAAAAAGGCTTGGTGATCTGTATTTTATGTATCAACCGGAGTGTCCTAACTCAAATCTAATCTTATTAGCCTTCTGCTTCAAATTCTCCAAAATCCCTGCATCAAATACTGCTGGCTCCCTCCCTAAGAGCCATTCCATATTCTTCATTCTTGCTAGAGAATCACAACTTTATTTGGATATTTATTGTCTCCATACACAAAGAAGGTGGCCTCACCCTGGCTTCAAAAAGAGAAAGGATTATTCTAAGCTAATCACAGTACCTGATTTACCAGGGACCAGTTTAGGAATGAGTATGTGACATAACCTAGTCTTTAAAATGTTAGAGGAAGTCTACTGCAAGCCTCTTTCTAGTGAGAAGAAACACCTAAAGAAAAGCAGTCCTTCCCACCCACTGGATGTTGCCATGTGAGAATATGATACCTGGAGCTGTTGCTAAGTAGTCACCCTGGAAAGGAGAAATAAAAATACCACCAACTCCAAAACTGAACAAGAGAAAACTGGGATCATGATGACATCACTGAACCATCAAAACATTTCTGGTTCCTACTATTTTAGTCACTGTTAGAAGTCACCTATTATTTGCCGCTACAAGCATTCTACCAAAGAAATTTCCCAAGGCCTATCAGGTAAGATCTACTCCTTTCTATAGCAGTAACAAAATTCTATAAGCTTGTCTTAACCTAGGTATTCACCTCATTCCCAACCATTGCCATAGCACACGTTTTCTACCTGCAAAACCCAGCTGCTCTTAAATCCTGCTAAGTTCACTCGTACACCTTCGCCTCTGCACTGCTGTGTACTCCGCCAAGCACGTAACCGTGACAGTTTACAAACAGTGTCAAACACACAAATGTTGGTCTTTCTGCCTCTCTACCTGGCAAACTGAACTACTCACTCTGCACGCTTACCGTAGATTCTACCCAGTCTTTGAAAACTCGGATTCCTCACTGGGAACTTACGGTAACTGGAACAAATGCCAATACAAAATAACAATAATTATAAGCTCTACGAGACTCTGGCACCTAGTAAGCACTAAATAGAGTAAATAATACAAATGACAGTGCTAACAACAAACTCCTGGGGTGCAGAGCCTGGTTTTTGAACGTTTATATTCTCAACAGCACGATAACACTTAGTAGCTAATAGGCACTTAAGAGTTACTTGTGAAGTGAACACATGGACATGAATAAAAATGAATTCCTTTGAAAATTATTTTTAAAAACCATAGAAACTTTTCTGTTTCAAAAACCGCAGGGACAGCTCTATTCTTTTATGAGCACCTTAATGATCAAAACGCTGTCTGTTCTATCTTTGCCTTTCCTGTAACTTCCAAAACTAACTTACAGAAATTCTTTGGTAACAGTCTACCAACTTAAAGCTTTCTTCCTACTTTTCAGATGGTACAGTGCACTAGTGTCCGGCTTTGGCTCAGGTCATGATCTCACAGTTCATGTGCTGACAGCTTAGAGCCTGGAACCTGCTTCGAATTCTGGGTCTCTCTTTCTCCCTGCTCCTCCCCCGCTCATGCTCTGTCTCTCTCCTACAAAAATAAATAAAAACATTTTAAAAAATTTAAATAGAAAAAATAAAAAAGCAACTGACTGTTAAGCCAACAGTTACAGAAAGAAGGGTGGGAGGTGTCTCTGGGAAAGGCTGTGACAGGCAGGGATGTGGCTCCTCTGAACCCAGAAAATGGGGAGAAGGAAGACTTGACTTGATTCCTGGATTTCTAGGCAAAGGGCTTCCCTATGCCACTCCACTGGAGCCTGGCTCCCTGATACTGAGGGGAGATGCTCCCCAAAGGGGTGGGCAGAGAAAGGGAAGGAGAGAGGAAGTCGGCTTTGGTGGGACATGGGCTTATGGCCATGCCCTCAGGGGGCACCCATGCTGAACAAAGGGCTCACAAACAGAAGACCTGAACTTGTCCTTTACTGGTTCTCTGCCCTTGGGACATCATTTATTCTCTCTGGGCCAGTTTTCACATCCGTGCGATGGAAATCATGGCACCACACATGCTGACATTGCAGTGCTGTGTAGACGTGGATGGACACGTTTGGGTTATGACAGGTAAAAGCCTGGCTCTGATGTCAGACAGACCTGGGGGTGAAGTCCCTGGCTCCGCACCCTGTCAGCTGTGTGCTCTTGAGCAACTCACGCCTCCCCTCCAAGCTCGGTTTCTCTGTAAAGTGGGGACAATCGCACTCACCTCATAAAGTTATCTGTACACACAGGGTACGGCACAGAGTAGCCCCCAGTAAATTGAAGTTCTGATTCCTGAAACGATGTGCCCCAAGAAATACAGAATTCAGAATCAGCCACCAACTCACTACTGTAAGCCGTGCCTTCTGACTGCAGATCCGGAGTGAATGGGCGCTAGAGGCCTTTTGCCCAAATCTGCAAGGTTCTGTCCCTGCCCCCCTGAGGCACCAAGGGGGATGCCACACAGGTCCCTCTGATCAGGCAATGGCCTTGGCCTCATGTCAGGCAGAAAGCTCATTCCGTGCCCCAAACTCGGCTGCTCCCAGGAGAGAAGATGCACGCCCACACCTCTGGTCACCAGGGGCAAAGTATACCCACCCCACCCTCCCTCACCTCGCGGCCAATAATCCAAACTAGATTGACATGGGTGGGACCTCCAAGGACGCTCCTTCTCCACATGTGGAAACTGAGTCCTTGAGAGGGGAAAGGACTTGTCCAGGGCATGGAGGGAGCTGCTGGAAGAGCTGGGACCAGGGTCCCAGCTGGAGCCCTGCCCAGAGGCAGATGCCTTGTTCACACATTCTTCTGCCTGTGGCCCCCACTCCCAGTTGAACAGCCAACCATTTCCTTGAAAACACAGCCATTCCAATTGCAAACATCTGGAGATCACATATTACAACTAGGTTTGGTTAAACAATGAACAAAGAGTCTGCAGGTTTTTAACCTGAAGGCTTTTGGGGGAGTTGCTAGAGACACCCTCCTCTAACATAGTCATCAGAATATTGTAGGTTTGTATGTTTTGTTGGAAGGTGGTCTATCTACATAGAGCTTTCTTCAGGTCCCCACAGGGCCTCTAAGAGGCCTAAACTGAAAACATCTGGGTCTTTCTGAGGAATTCCACACATCCCACCTTATTCCGAAATGCTAGAATGAGGGGTGTCTGGGTGGCTCCGTTGGTTAAGTGTCCGACTTTGGCTCAGGTCATGATCTCGTGGTCTGTGAGTTCCAGCCTCACGTTGGGCTCTGTGCTGACATCTCAGAGACTGGAGCCTGCTTCAGATTCTATGTCTCCCTCTCTCTCTGATCCTCCCCCATTCATGCTCTGTCTCCCTCTGTCTCAAAAATACATAAATGTTAAAAAAAATTTAAAAAATGAAAGTTATGCTAGAATGTACAGTCAGCCCTGGAGCTGATTCTTTTAACAACACGGGACATGCCACACCTAGAGACCTATACGCAGACATATGCCCCAGCTTTCTGAGCAGTGAGGGGCAGCAACAGGTCCCGGCTTCAAGGCTGTCCTTTGGTGGCTGTCTGCCACCAGGCGGGGATGGGCTTCTTGGTACTTAGTGCTGACACCAGATGCGGACATCCTCAACACACATACACAGGCACAGAAATGAGGCCAGTCCCCAAGGTCTGTGAGCATTTGTGGTCTCAGGCTGAGGACTCAAGATACAGGGGTGAGGCAGCTAAGCAGTGACGGGGTTCCAGGATGTGAAGTGACATAAGGGAGGCAATAGACACACATACAATCACACATACATGGTCACGGCCTCACCCATGTACACAGATACACCTCATACTCACGAAAACACATAAACCCTCAGACCCATGTACACACAATAAGAAGATATACTTGGATATCTCCAGACCGATGCATAGACATTCTCAGAGGCACACACTCACAGCCACATGTCCTCACCCACATAAGCGTGTGCATGCTTTTCACACACGCACACACACAGTCCAAGCATCTAAATGCTTCCCAGGAACCAACCACTATGGATTCTCCCCTTTGCGGTCTAGAAACTAGAGGCTGGACTGGGTTCCCAGTTGGCCCCAAGGAGAGGGAAGGGGCAGAGGGACATTTGAACCTTGCTTGCTTCTCACTCTACTGCATGTGGGGGTGGGGGAGGGGGTAAGGGACACCCAGCTGCCAAAACAGCAGGGGACAAGCCCACAAATGGAATAAACCACTTGCCAGGGGCTTTCAGAGATGTGGGGCAGGGGGAGTCTCTTGGCTCCTGGGGGTGGCTCCAAGCACTGAGAATTTGCGGGAAAGGGGAGATCTGGGAGGAGGGGCACTTTTCCACAGTGAACCTTTCCCCCTTCCAAAGTCTTGTCTTCCTTCTGCAGCTCCATTCAGTCCCCAACACCCAATATGCCCAGTCAGCACCCCCAGGCGCTTGCCTCACCTTACTGAGATCCAACCACAGGCTCCTCCACAAGATGAGGTCCTACCCAGACATATCCAGGGGTGCCCCACACCCGGGGGGCCCTCCCGCTGCACCCGCCCCTGCACACAGCATAAAAACACCCAGAGTCCCCCTATACCCCCACCCCCAAACTCACCCGCCTCCAGTTCCGCGGGAGGTAAATACCCAGCCAGGTGAGCCCCAAACCGGAAATGGCCGTCTCCGCCGCCACCACCGGCCACCTCTCCTTCGGAGACCCTTCCCCGGGTGGCTTGGAAGCCCCCTCCCCCAGGATCGCGCCCGCCACCCCCCCCTCCAGCACCCACCTCCTTCTTGACGGTGCGCAGCAGCCTCTGTCGAGTGTCCGCTTCTTTGGGACGAGACGAGGGGGCAGCCAGTCAGCCCAGCGCTGGAGGCGGGGCCTGGGGCTGCCCTCCCGCCTCCCCCGCGCCCTGCGCCCGCTTAGCCCTGGCGCTGGAGGAGATGGCCGCGCGCGCTGCGTTCCCAGCCCAGGCTGCCGCCGTGCCTGCTCTCTGGTTGTGCAGCTGCAGCCCAAGCGGGGCGGGGCCGAGCGTCCGGTGACTCAGGCCCCGCTGCATAGCCGCGCTGCGCCACAGCCCTGGCCCCTGGCGGGAAGGTCCTGGGGGGTGAGGCACGCTCTGGGCCCCTACCACCGGCAGCCCCGCCTCCCCGGGAAGCCCCGCCTCCCACGCCCAGATGGCAACTCGGGTTTACAAAGTGTATTGACACCTACCACATGCCAGGTTACTGTATTGAGGATAAGGAAGTGAGCAAGATGGGCAAAAGCCTGCTCTCACAGGGCATAGGAGGTAGACAGAAAAATAAATAAGCAGATGATGTGGTATGTTGGAAGTTTCTGGAGAAAACTGAAGTAGGCAAAGGAGACAGGTGGGGTTTGTATTTTTGAAGTAGGGTGCTTGAGGGAGGCCCCATGAGGAGATGCCATTTGAGCAAAGAAGAGAAGAGTAGATTGGGGGATTTCTGGAGGAAGAGCATTCCAGTCAAAGGGAACAACAAGTGCAAAGGACCTGAGGTAGGAGTGTGCCACTGGGTGTGACAAATAGCTAGGAGGCCAGTGGGGCTGAGTGGCATGAACAAGAAGGATTGGCAGTCTTCCAAGGTGCTGTTAAGGCCTTGAAGTCCACTTAGAGGACTTGCATTCTGCCCTCAAGAGGCGCCTGGGTTTCAGCCCTCCAGTCATTAGGACCGGAGATAGCTCAGAGCAGCCCTCTTGCTGAGGAGATTCAGAGTCCCTTTTCTCCATTTGTCAGTGCCATAAGCAAGAGCAGATGATTTTGACTAGCCTAGGGAAAAGAAAATAAGCTGGAATGATAATGGGCATTCCCAGAGTCCAAGGGGGGCCTGGAGGACTGGGTTGAGGGCAGGGTAGCTCCAGAAAAAGAGACCTTCGGGAATAGTCGCCTGGCAGGGACAGAGTGGTTAGGGTGCCATCGCTCAGGTGAAAGGAGCTCCGGGTGTTGGATGTTCCCGTTCCAAGGAGGAAGCATCCTACTGGCCTGGCCTGAGACCTATGCCTGCTTCTTGCTGGGCAAGGGGAGTCTCAGCCACAATCCCACCACGCCACTGTCTCCAGTGAGAGTCCCTGGGGAGCCCAGAGAATGTGAAATGGTTGCTTGGTAGCCAACACACTCCCTATATATTAGAACCATATATTTAGGACCTGCTTTGTGCCAGCAAATGCATTAAGGGCTTTAGGGTTTGGGTTGCCTGCTTTCAACACAACACGGACATAAGCCAAAGCTTCACTTTTGGCTTCTTAATATTATGTTCTTCAATATATTACATTGTGAAAGGTGAAATGAAATAGTCACTTATGTCAACAGGTTTTCAAATGGAGCCAGAGGCCAGTAAGGAGATGGGCCTTAGCACATCCTCACTGGTAGAACCACAAATGTTGGAACCGGGCCATACTGCAACTCTTCCAGGGACTCGGCCCAAACACCTGCAGCTTGCTATACTGAGAGACCCCACTTAGTGATAGCCTTAGAAACCAGGTACGGTCACCAAGTTTACTTTCCTGCCACCAATACCAATCTTGGTCATCAGAATTCTTAGTAAATGACATATACGAGCATTCCCTTTTGTCTTCAAAACCTCTTACTTTCATTCCCTGGATGGGGGTGGGGAGGGTAGAGGCACTCGTTTGGTTGCTGCCCAAATGTGTCTTTCCCAAACTGCAATTCTGAGACCCCAAATAAAAAACTTTGTTTTTATTTCAGCTCTGCCTCTTCTCTCTGTTGACAGAGTACATTGTGCATCGCTAAATAGGAATGCACAAATGCTTTTTTCACAGCTTCTAGGCCTCTTAATTTTGGTACAATTTGAAACCTGTGGTGGTGGTGGGTGGAGGAATTCAAGCACAACACAAAGCATCTTGATATATTGATCAACTGAATGCATCAGTTGTTAACTGCGATTCACCAACTGTTAACACTTGCTGCATTAACTTTATGTTCTCTGTCTCCCTCTTTTTACAACAAATTGCACACATTGATTGTATACATCTTGATGAATTTTCCCTTATTCACTCACCTGTAATACCATCACCATAACGAAGGTACTAAACATATTCATCACCTCCAGAAATGGATGTGTGTTCTTTCGTGGTTATTTATTTCTTTGGGTAGGAACGTGTAGCAGGTGATCTATCTCCTAGAAGCAGAGGCGTGGGAACAAGGTGTGGGAGGGAAACATGAAGGAAGCAG